>NC_088878.1:14167309-14315651 GCF_032884065.1 Artemia franciscana | reverse complement strand
GTGTGCATGTTTTTTCATTTTTCACCTTTTTACTTGTGCCTTTTTATTATTTTTATTCTTTGTTCCTTCTCCCTGCATCCTTGGCCATAGAAGTTTGCTGGAGGGGGATCGGGAGTACTTGATTTGTCCTTATGTTTGTCGTTGTTAATCTCATATACAATGTAATCATGGCACCAAGTACTACCTATTATTGCATGTGTCTTTCATAATCATGAATAAATCATATCTTAGAAATCATTTGCATAATATAATTCACAACTATTTAATGGACTGTTAATAGACAAGGATATTGATTATAACTGAAAAACACACAAAGCAAACTGACTTGTTTCTGTGTTGTTCTTATTCATGTTCATCACAAATTTGTTTACAAATTTGTAAATCTGTGTTGTTCTTGCCCCCTTTCTTTCACAAATTTATAACCAACCTAAAATTTTAGAGTCAAAGAAAACTACAAAAGTGAGCACTTCTTTCAGCAATTTCAGTGTGTTTTGTAATGGAAAGGCTCCGAACAAAATTTCCTTTTGAAACACATATATTGGATTTACTAATAGCAACACTGCAAACCAAAACAAAAGGCATGAATCTCCCCCCTGTTTTTTAAGCAACTACAAGAAGGCTAAATAAAAGCTAATTTTTTCCCCTTCCCAGTTGTGATGAAATAGAATCCCGGCTTTTACTGGCTTATAATTGAAAACTAAATATTTTATATTCAATTTTGCATGCTGTATATAAGAAAAAATTGATCGAAAACAAGTAGAAAAAATGAAGCGATGTAAACATAAAGCCCATACTGGATGCACAAAAGAATTCTTTTCAGAGGCTTAAATCCTGTTGATACAATTTTTCGGAACCTTCTTTACATCTGATTCTGTAATTAAAAAATTGCTTTTCTATTCTATTAAAAAAAGCTCTGCTATCTAAATTACTTGGATTGAGCAAAGAGGATTTTCTATGGATTTTTTATGACAATAGGAAAATCTCCTAACAGCCTTAGTTTTCTTTCATTCCAAAAGGTGCGTAAAATGAACAATTTTTTACCTGTTAATGAAAAGTTCAAAATAAGAAAAAAATTATAAACATACATTTGTCAAATTACCAAGTGCAGTGCGCTTTTTTGCTTCATTTCCACTAATTCCTTCAGGCTTTCGCTTGACTGCACCTCTAGTTCGTCTCACATTGTCTTCAATATTCCCTGATACAACATTGTTCTTCTGATTAATGGCAGCACTGAGCGTCCCAGCTCTGTTTATGCCCTTTTTTGGAACTGAGGCCATTTTAAATGAAATTTTACTGGCTGCAACAGAAAAAATTACTTTAAGAAAAAGTCCAACTCAAAACAAAAGGCTAGTATAACTGTACAGAGGTTAAGTGGGAGCCCTTCCAACTAAATTTGTGTTTGTTTTTTTATAAGTAAGCGAAAATGTTTTACCTGATCAGTTAAACAGAAAGGATAATTCTATAAAACAATTGGGGAATTCGTGTTCTACTTTGGCCATCTGCTCCTTGTTCCCAGCATGAATACAATAATCAATTTACAAAAAAAAACTAAAACTTCGCTGAGTCTAGTTGCAGTTGACCTACAAAAAGCCTTTGGTTTAATTAGCCATAATGCACTAGTTGATTGACTTTTATACAAATTTCAAGCTGAACTTCTTTTAATTTTAACCTAACACTCCTTTCAGCCTGATAAGGATAAACCCATGCATATAAATACCTTAACATCTATTTCAACACGATTCCAATTTAAAATTACACCCCAATGAGGCATCATTAGGTCCCACTCGACAAAATTTAAAAAACTTAGAACTTGGCTTAATCTTATAGCAGCAGACCTACAAAAAGCCTTCGGTTTAATTAACATAATGCACTAGTAGATTAACTTTTATACAAAGTTCAATTTGACCTTCTTTAAATGTTAGCTATGCCATCCTTCCTGCCTAATAGAACCCAAGTACGTAAATACTTCCACATTTTTTTTTACTTGGGTGCACCCCCCATGAAGCATTGTTAGCCCCCACTCACTATCTAGTAATAACTAACAACCTTGGCATAGACTTTCTGGGTATCTGGAAATACATTCATCTGTTTTCCAGGCAGATTTCAGATGCATAATTCCATCACAAATTTCTAAATTAGCCTACCACACATCCTTAAAAAATATCATATACAGCTATCTCTAATGGTAGAGCAGTCAATCCTTCAAAGCCAGCCATTTTAACATTAAACTTCTTTACAAATCTGTTTTCTTAAACTTGGCAAACACCCCCAGATATGTTAGTTAGCATTATGGAATTGTTGGATCTGTAATTTTGAATTAGGATTGTCAAACTATTAACATTTTAAAACTTGCAAATGCAGAATTTTACCTCCTTAAGCTCCTTAATAAGTTCAAGTGTCCTAAACCTCAGTGTTTAGAAACATTACTCCCCTTAATGTGCCCAATATCATGTCAACTTTGCCCAATATCAATACCACCTGTCATGATTTTCCCCCAGGCACATCAAGAAGCGACTTAAAGCACTAGATGCTAACAAGTTGGCAGGAACTAACAATATTCACCCAAGGCTTCTGAAAGAACTGTCAAACAAAATCTCAACAGCTCTGAGCTAAATATTTTAGAATCCCCTTGACTTAAGAAGTGCACCTCTAGGTTACAAGAACTTTGATGTTCCTACAAATGTCAACATGTTTCATATATATTTGCTCATTTCCCTTTTTTTCTTATTTAAAATTTATATTTTTTAATGTATTTAACTAGTTTTAGGAGATTTTTATTTTTTGCTTATTTTATGTTTGTTTTTTCCTGCCAGTTGTTTATCTCCCGCAGTTTGAATTTGGCTCTTTGGGACTTGAGCAAGAAACTTTGTGAAATAAACATCTTATCTTACTGCTATTAAATAATAAAAAAAACACGTTTTTTCAACTGAAAGTAAGAAGCAGCATTAAACTTAAAACAAACAGAAATCATTACGTATATGAGGGGGTGTCCCCCTCCTCAACACAACGCTCTTCACGCTAAAGTTTCTTGTAATACTTTTAAAAAACCTTCGTATTGTTCTAATTAAACGAACCTTGTGTTTCATAAGTCATTTTGAAAGAATTGGGAAAAATTCAAACTTTAGCGTAAAGAGCGAGGCCTTGATGAGCCACACTTCATATACATAATAACTTCTTTTCGTTCTAAGTTTTAATGTTGTTTCTTACTTTCCGTTGAAAATCCTTTTTTATATTTTAATTTCTGAACGTTTTCTACATAAAGCCAGGAAATCTGGCTCCAACTCTACAGAAAAATCCCCCCTCCCCACAAAAACATTCTCTAGACAATTCAATCCTGGTGAAAATTTACCCCGGACAATTACTTTTAACATAGCCACGCGTAAAACTGAGTCGGCAAAGAGAAAGCAAGACATATACAAAGAATTTGGTATAGGAATTCCGGAAAATCCACCGTAGTAAGATTCTCCTTGAAAATTTAACCCACGGAAAATCCCCCCCCAAAAAATCGCCCCCCCCACTCAAAAAATGTATGCACACTTCCCAATAACAAATAGTATATGTAAACAATGGACAAATTTTATAACTTAAAGACCTTTCCCCAAGGCTTTTTTTTTTGGGGGGGGGGTCATATTATCTCCATAGGCATAGTTATTGAGCCTTTCAACTATGCTAAACAAAGACTATCTCAAAATTCTGATAGGACAATTTTTGGGGGAAAGGTACATGGGAGGGGGCCTAGTTGCCCTTCGATCTTTTTGGTCACTTTAAAATGGCACTAGAACTTTCAATTTCCGTTCGAATGAGACTTCTCTCGATTTTCTAGGACAAATGTGTCGATATGATCACCCTGAGGAAAACAAACAAATAAACCTGTATCCATGATTTTTCTTCTGGCAAAAAATACAAAATTCCACAATTTAGCAGATAGGAACTTGAAATCTCTACAATGGGGTTCTCTGATATGCTGAATCTGATGGTATAATTTTCATTAAGATTCTTCAACTTTAATGGGAGTTACCTTCCTTTTTCGAAAATCAGGCAAATTTTCTCAGGCTTGTAGCCTTTGATGGGTAACATTAAACTTAATGAAACTTAAATATTTGGAATCAGCATGGTAAGCTGATTCCTTTTACATATATATTGAGATCCAAATTCCATTTTTTTTTAAGTTTTTTGTTACTACTGAGCAGCGTTGCTCCTTACTGACAGTTTGTTACAACGAACTTTTTAATTGCACCAGCATCCCTTCACTTGGCAAAAGAAAGTGGAGACTAGCCTGCTTAAAACTTACAATATCATCACAAACCATCTCGTCATGGGATTATTTATTGACTTGATTTTGCTTGACCTTGCCAAAGCCCTTGACAAAAAGCAGTTGAAACCCATACTGATAGAAAAGAAAGGGCAATAAATATCCTGACAGACCAAAAGCAGCATGTCTGACTTTCCACCAAACATGGTGATAAAAGCATTCTCCAAACCATGTAATGTCGCTGATGGAGTACCTCGCGGTACAGTTCTAGATTTCACCCTTTTCTGACAAGAAAAACCTTAAATCAGACTTCCCAATAATCCGAAAATGAACTGATGAATGGCTGTCTGACTTCAATGTTAATAAATTTATCATCCTCCATTTTGTCAGTGATCATCCTTAGCACCAGTATACTATGTGTAACCGGAACTTCAAACAAACCATGAAGAAAGAGACTTGAGAGTACTTGTTGACAAGAAGCAGAAGTTCCATGCTCACTGGCAACAAGTGTGGTCAAAATCTGACCCAAGTCGTCGTTTGCTAAAATGAACAATCCCCAGCTGCTCCTACTCAGTCTTTCTGAGATTTTACAATCGTTATCATTACGTCTTGTTTGGATTTTGGTGCATGTCTGACCCCCCCCCCCTCCTGCAACCTTAACTCCAGACTAATTTAAGGATTTCGATGTAATACCACCGAAGGCATTATGAGTCTATAAATAATGCAGTATGGCAAGAGGTTACAGCGTCTAAAAATCCCAATACTCGTATTTCGACATCACTCAGGTGACATGATGCTGCTATGCAAACATACTAACCAATTAGACAAAATCCTTTTTACTTGTTATCCAGGTCAACACCCTACTAGAGGATACTCACATAAGCAAGAAAAGCACGCAGTGAAGACTAGAACCCACCAAACATTTGTCACGAAGTACATTATTTATAACTGGAACAGCATGAAAGATGAAACAGTGACAGCTAGTCAAACCAGATGCAAATGGTCAAAAGTCAAGCAAGATACACACTCCAAAGATAAAGTTCACAAGTTCAAGTAAGTTCACACTCAAAGATAAAATAAATATCCTAAGTAAGATATTTTTCTTTGGACAAAGGAAACCACACAAAGTATACAAGCAAAATTATTACAATGCCAAAAATTTCAAAAACTTGGACACTCAATTAGCACAGGTAATGCAATCCTACAAAACTGCAGTAAATGTAAGAATACCCATCCCAAAGAAATGCTAAATTTCTTTATTTTCCCAAAAAATTCTCAAAGAATTTATTTTCCCCTTTTTGAGAAAAGTTTTTTTTTTCCTAGGGATTTTGAAAAAAAAATTATCCTGGGGATTTTGAGAAAAAAAAATTCTTTTATTTTCCCCTTTATTTATCCCAAAGAAATGCTAAATTTCAAAGAATTTAAAAACGAAAATGATCAGCCAACTTGCATATACTGCAAAAGCCCCCATGATTTCTCCGATAAAACATTATGCCCTGCATACAAAAAGACAAGCACTAACTCTCCAAACAGCATCTGAAAAAGTTGTACAATACCATTTGCAGCACTGGAAGCAAATGCAGCATAATCACCAAAAAGTAAATCTTCCATGAGACAACCTAACACTGTCACCCAAAGCCAAGAGCTAAGAGCTCATATGGTACTTGTGACAAGGCCGGAAGAGCCAAGAGCTCATAAGGTATGAGCTCTAGCAAAATTATAAGAATCAATAGATTGATTTAAAAGGAAAATCAGATGCTTAATGCTGGTCGGGATTCAAAATAAGAGCTCTGAGTCACGAGGTCCTTCTAAATATCAAAATTCATTAAGATCCGATCATCAACTTGTAAATTGTAAATACCTCATTTTTTCTAATTTTTCCTCTCCATTCAGCTCCCAAGATGGTCGAATCGGAGAAAACGACGTTATTAAGCCAATTTGTGCAGGTCCCTGACATGCCTACCAATTTTCATCGTCCTAGCACGTCCAGAAGCACCAAACTCGCCAAAGCACTGAACCCCATCACGTAACTCCCCCAAGGAGAGCGGATCCAGTAAGACTACGTCAATCAAGTATCAACGACATTTGCTTATTGTACCCACCAAGTTTCATCCCGATTTTTCCACTCTAAGCGTTTTCCAAATTTCCGGTTTCCCCCTCCAACTCCCCCCAGTGTCAACAGATCTGGTCGGGATTCAAAATAAGAGCTCTGACACCAGAGTTCCTTCTAAATATCAAATTTCCTTAAGATCCGGTCACTCGTTCTTAAGTTAAAAATACCTCAATTTTTCTAATTTTTCCAAATTAACACACACACACACACACACACCACTCCTCCAAAGAGAACAGATCCGTTCCAATTATATCAATCATGTATCCAGAGCTTCTACTTATTCTTCCCATCAAGTTTCATCCCAATCTCTCCACTCTAGCATTTTCCAAGATTTCCGGTTTCCCCTCTCCAACCCCCAATGTCCCCGGATCCAATTCGAATTGAAAATGGAGAATCTGAGACATAAGATCCTTCTATATATCAAGTTTTATTAAGATCCGATCACCCATTCGCAAGATAAAGATATCTCAGTTTTCACGTTTTCCAAGAATTCCGGTTTCCCCCTCCACCCCCCCCCCCCCCAATGCCACTGAATCTAGTCGGGATTTAAAATAAGAGCTCTAAAGAGCAAGATCCTTCTAAATATCAGATTTCATTAAGATCTGATCACCCGTTTGTAAGTTACAAATACCTCATTTTTTCCAATTTTTTCAAATTACTCCCTGTCAGTCACGTATCTTGGACATGTTTTTATTCTTCCCACCAAGTTTCATCCTAATCTCTCTGCTCTAAGTGTTCTCCAAGATTTCCGGTCCCCCCCCCCATGACGCTGGATCCGGCCAGAATTTAAAATGAGAGATCTGAGTTACGAGTTCTTTCTAAATATGAAATTTCATTAAGATCCGATAACTCCTTCGTAAGTTAAAAGTACCTCATCTTTTCTAATCTTTCAGAATTAACCCACCCCCAACTCCCACAAATAGAGTGGATCCGTTCTGGTGATATGTCAATCATGTATCTAGGACTTCAGCTTATTTTTCCCACCAAGTTTCATCCCGGTCCCTCCACTCTAAGCGTTTTCTAAGATTTTAGGTCCCCTCCCAACTCCCCCCAATGTCACCAGACCCGGTCAGGATTTAGAATAAGAGCTCTGAGACATGATATGCTTCTAAATATCAAATTTCATTAAGATTCAATCACCCGTTTGTAAGTTAAAAATACCTCATTTTTTATTTTTTTCTGATTTAACTGCCCCCCCCCCCCACCCCAGAAGGCCAAATTGGGGAAACGAAAAATTTTCGACTTAATCTGGCCTGGTTCCTGATAGGCCTGCCAAATTTCATTGTCCTAGCTTACCCGGAAGTGCCTAAACTAGCAAAACCAGGACTGACTGACCGACAGACCAACTGACAGAACTTACAATTGCTACGTGTCACTTGGTAGATCCCAAGCGCCATAAAAACCCAACCCCAGCCTACTCAAAGTAAGAAGCACCCCTTACAAAACTACCCAGCTCACAAACCAACCAGAGAGAACCACCAATGCTGAGTCACCCACCCTCCTCATCCAAAAAGAAACAGCTGCATATAGCAACAATCAAGAATGAATTGGCAAACATGTACCTACCCAATCACATGCTTACACAAGCAAAAAAAATTGTGCTTTACTCCTAGCAAATTTAAACAGACAAATGATCAAATGGACACTAAAGCAAGAAAACAACACATTTCAATGCCTCACTGGAATATAAGATCACATTCAGGAAATAAGTTGCATGATCAGTATCTTTTATGAATAAAGATACTACTGACACAGCTTGCCTTCAGGAAACCCACCTTACTATAAACCAGTAGAGACACTAGGATATACTATGTTGAGGAAGGATAGCTCATCTGAGAGAAAAGTTGGTGTGGCTATATTTGTAGGTAATAATATCAAGTTTTGTGGAATTGATTTTCCAGCTTTTCATAAAAACATATTTACAATTAGAATTTAAGTTAGGCTGAATAATACCAAAACTTATATAATAGCTATTATAATTCCAATGGCCAAACTGCAGATGCTTTTGACTTTTTCAGTTATATAAATAGTTCTAATATGTTGCAAAATATAATAATATGTCAAGATTTCAATGCTCATAGCCTTTTGCCAGGGGATAAGACAGCAAATAAAGCAGGAAAGTTCATTGAAAGGTTTATGTCAGATAATACTAAATTAGCAATTGCTACTCCCCAAATCTAAATACTTACTTTGATCTTACAAGTTGAAACTTCTCCACAATTGACCAACAAATTATGTCACTAAATATATTAAACAAAATTAACAAAAATTAATAACCTTTTCACAGATCACTTTGCAATTGTTTCTGCAATAAATGAACCTGCTACAGTTCAGCCTTACACCTAACCATATAAACTCTAAAGCAAATGAGACTAGAGCCAAAATAAATGTAGAATAAAAAAGGCAGCAAAGGGGATATTGTTGAAGAAACCTTCACAATCTGCATATATATATATATATATATATATATATATATATATATATATATATATATATATATATATATATATATATATATATATATATATATATATATATATATATATATATATATATATATATATATATATATATATATATATATATATATATATATATTACAAACAGAGGCTAATCTTAAAGAGGATGCTAAATATAACTTCACAAATAACTTTGCGAATAGTCTATCCAGAGAAACACATGAGAACTTTATACATAAATTTATAACCCATATCTGTATATATCAGTAAAAAACCTCTCTAACCCTCTCTACTATGAGCAAATTTATACTGGTACCTGTTATAGTAATGATACTACAAAGGTAAGCTTATTTGCAACTTTCTTCTCCAATAAGCTTACATCGAATAATATTAGTACCACCATCCTAACAATCATCAACCCCATATACCAGCATGGCCCAGGTTCAGAGCACATAGCCCTTTCTTTCATAATTCATGAACTGAATGATGCAATACATGATTGCATCATTCATAATGATGCACAATTCATAATACATAATAAGATACATCATACATGGATAAAAAATCTCGCCTCTTCATACAAACAGGAGCTCCTAACCTGCCATAATCAGGCACGGGATCCATCAATACTCCCTAATGTTTGGAAATGGTCACCTCTCCTACATATCCTAAAGAAAAATAAACCCAAACATGACCCTACATCTTACATGCCTATCATGATTACTCCTATAATGGAAAAAGTAATGAAGAAAATGATTTACAATCAACTCTTTTTGGTTGGTAGAGAAAAGTAATATGACACTCTATACTCTTACTGATTTCAGGAAACATCATTCCTCTACAGATGATTTTGTCTCCTTTACACAAGGCCATAAATGAATCTCTAGGCTATCTAAAAAAGATGTCGTAGCTGTTGCATTTTTAGACTTTGAAGGTGTGATCCTTTTTGCCAAACTTACAAGTGTTGGATTACCCCCAAAGCCATTATCTTTCATAAAGTCTTTCATCAAAAGGTGTTCGCGGATGATGTAAAACTTTATCTACCAGTACGAGACCAAAACGATGTGCAACTTTTACAGGAGGATCTTGAATCTCTAACTTATTGGAGCGAATCTAATCCCATGTTCATAAACCCTTCTAAGTGTGTTGTTCTACACTATGCTCGTAAACTCCCACCTGTGCATACTTACCAGCTGTCTGGCATACAAATCCTTTCTAACCAAATAGTGCGTGACCTTGGTGTTTACTTTGATACCCAATTGAAATTTGATAAGCATGTTTCGGAAATTGTAAAGAATACAAATTATCGTTTATCGTCTATAAGGAGAAGCTTTAGGAGGTTTAACCTTCGTAACTTCTTACTACTATACAAATCAATGGTCTGCCCTCTTCTTGAGTATAATACTTCTGTTTGGTTTCCATTAAGTTTAACGGATGAGCATAGGATAGAAAAGGTTCAGATAAGGGCCACTAGATTGGTCCCATACCTTCAGCGCCTTTCCTATCCGCAGAGACTTTCTAGGCTTCAACTCCCGTCGTTGAAGTTTCGTAGATGTCGCAATGATCTTGTAAATGTATTTCGTATAATTAAAGGAGTGGATGATGTTGATCCAAATTTATTTTTTAAATTTAGCCCTTATCACTCTACTTGTCAGCATGATTATAAATTATATCCCCCAAAGCCACTGAAAAAAATTGGTCAATTATCTTTCGTTAGTAGAGTTGCCGGACCATGGAATGATTTGCCTTTGGAGGTTGTCGAGGTAGAGAGTGTTCGAATTTTTAAGAGTGCATTAGTAAATACGCCTTTTTATTTAGACGCTTTTGTTGTGTAGTGTCGTGTTATTTAGAAGTTTCTGCTGTTTAGTTTGTCGTTGCCAATTTACTATAGATTAGTATTATGATTTTATGTTTTTGCGACAAGCATTGATGCCTATTGCTATTCGTAATAATAAATAAATAAATAAAATATATGCTTCCTTGTTTGTGTAAGTTCAGCCTCCTCACCAAAACCCCAATAACCAAAGGTTTTCCAAAGGGTACAGTCCTGAGCTGCCTCTTATTTTCCCTGTTTCTCTGGGACATAAACCTCTCCCATACTGGTGTACAATATGCTGATGATCTGGTATTATGGATTACTGGCAACAACCTTTGAGATTACACATTTAAAGGTGCAAAACACTATCCCCATTTGTGAAAATTACCCAAAAATCTAGTTTATCCATTGCACCTACCAAGTTCAAAATCATCCAATTCCACCAAGAGCAAAAGACAATTAATACAAAACAAATGCTAAATGGTGTTGCCATACCCAAAAACAATCACACAAATTACCTAGGTTTTCTACTTGACCAAAAACTCAACTCCCAACTTCAAATTACAACTACAATAAAAAAATTCAATGGGAAAATCAGAATACAAAAGACTACTATCCACACCTAGGGGTTGTAATGAGAAAGCTTTACTCCAGTTTTATAAATCTCATAAGACCCCAAATTGTTTATAGGCTCATAGTTTATAGTGCTTGTGCGAAGACCCAGGTGTTAAAATTGAAACAACACAAAATCATATAATTCACCTGATATTTGCTCTAAGGAAACCAACAATTGCTAAGTTTCAGGTTAATGAGAGCGGCTCATCAACAATAAAGAAAAGAAGAAGATTTCTTCTAATAAATTACTTGTCAGAAAACTGAAGCAAACAGCTCACACACCCTCCATAACTGGTTAAAAAATCTATCCATGTACAGAGGCATTGTACACAAGCTTGCCATTACTCAAATGAAATTTCCAATCACAGCAATGTCTATTGTCCCAACTTTCCCCCAAACCTCTCCATGAAGTTGGTCTTTCCCCATAGTAAATACTAAGTTCCCAAAGTGGTCAAAAGAAACAACCCATATTAAATTTATCCAGAAAAATTTGTTGGAATTAATAAAATTAAAAACAAGAACAATTTGATGGGCCTAAAATGAATGAGATGGTTGCATGTGGAGAATGTGTACCATCCTTCAATATTAGAATGGGCAAGAGACTATTTGATTATGTTTCTATAATGTCAGCAGAGTTAAATGCCATATTCATGGTGATAGAGTATCTTATGAATAATCAACTATTGAGTCCTAATATACAAAATATTATAGTTTGTTCTGACTCTACATCTACTCCGGAGCTGCTGCACACAACATCTCAATAAAAGATGGATATAGATACACTCAATGGTCTTAGTCTTACAGATAAACTTGTCTGAAGTTATCTCCAATATGCTTCAAACCACTCAGGCATCATAGGCAATCACCAGGCTGATGAAATTGCAAGAAAGTCCCTAAATATTGACTAGCCAAGTGGGAGACTAATCCCCTTTATAGATTTATATCAATGGAAATTATTGGAGACACATTTGAATTATAATAAAGAAAAAACTCTTACCTCCTTTCCCCAGTAAGAACCATTTTAAACTCTACCACAGAATCCATTCAGGCTGACATGTTTTTCTTATCAGTTCTTAAATTCTACTAGTTTAACCCTGTCTTCCCCTCTTTGCAAACATTAAAAAAGAAACAATTTACCATTGCCTATTTGAATGTAATATTACTTATGTATAACATATATAAGCAAACACATATATATTACATATAACACATATAAGCTAGACCTTCAATATAAACTGTTAAAGTTCTTCAAACACTGCAAAATATTACCATCAGCCAAGAGTCTAGCTGACCTAACTTGCACTCAGAATACAGAACTTAATGTACACCCCCTGATATTTTAACTTCTAGACTCAAAAGAGCTACTACAAGATATGCAAGCAAAACCAAACCAATCCAAGATAAATAACAGAAACCACTCACAGTAGTCCAACTCATCTCATAAAGTGAGTCAAAAGGAAAAGGGCTGAATATTCTTGACTGAAAAGCTCACTGTCACCACAATAAAAGAAGAAGAAGAATTTCTTCTTGCAGTCCTTAAAAGCATCACACACCCTGGGGTTGTAATGAGAATTCATTACTCAATTTTTACAAACTACATATAAGAACCCATATTGATTATGGGCTTATTGTTTATGTGCTTATGCAAATAATTGAAACAACACAAAATGATATAATCTGCCTCACATTTGGTCTTAGTAAACCAACAAGTACTAAGGTTCTGCTGTGGACTATCAACAATTAATGAAAGATATATTTCTTTTGATAAATTATCTGACAAAAATTGAAGCAAAGAGTTCACATACTCTGCATAACTGTTTAAGAAATCTATCCATGTACAGAGGAGTTAAAAACAAATATGCCAGTACCCAGAATAAATTTTTACTTCCAGCAAAGTCTATTGTACCTATACATGCCTAGATTCCTTTCCTTATGCTAATAATAATTCTAATTATAATAATCATTTCGCCTGTACATGCACTCCACCCCCTTCCTGGTGGGTCTTTAAATAGGAAGGCTTCCCCTGTGTGAGGGGGCTGCACCAACCTCAATCCCTCAATCTTCATGCTACAGTTTTTAGTAGACTACTTCTAAAAAAAAACGTCATATTCTAATTAAATGACCTTTCAGGAGTTGTTTTTAAAGCATTAGGACAAAGAAAAAAAAATCAAACTTTAGCATAAAAAGTGAGGAATTAAGGAGGAGATCTTTCTGTTGAAAAAACTTGTTCTTCTTAAATATTTAATTTCTTATTGTTTTTCATACAATGCCAGGAAATCCAGATCTCCCTCAATGGAGAATTCCCCCCTCCCCCAGAAAGTTACTCCCATGTAAAATACCCTCACCTTCTGGACAATTCAATCCTTGCTAAAGATTCTCCCTGTAAAATTTCTTGTGGACAATTCCATCAGAAAAATTATCCTTGGCACACTTCCATTTGAAAGACTTCTATTTTTAATTGCTTTTCAAATCATACTGGAAATCACCCTTTCTATGGATTTTTTTGGAAATCTCCTCCCCCAGTGGAAAATTTGCTTCCATAGACCCCAAGCCCAGTCACAGAAAAATACTTCAGACAATTCCAACCCTGCTAAAAAAAAATTCCTGGAAAATTCCCCAAGAACACCTCCACATATATCCAGTTTGTTTATCCAACCCCGCAAGAAAAAGTGCTACCACTGAAGATGTAAACACGATTGTGAAGAACAAATTGATTGCCTAAAAACTGAAGTACTCGCAGAAATGACTATAATGGTTGATTCAGTTGCTGAAAGAGTTTCAGAAATTGAAATAGAACTGTTAAAAAAGTGCAACAAAGCTGACATGGAAACACAAGTCAAATACCTCGTCAGAGAAGAACTAAAAGTGTTGAAGGAAACCCTAACAAACGAATTCCATGCTGAGCTCGCGGCCATCACTAAGGCTCACAAATCAGAAGCCCGCAAAGAAGTGAGAGACAAAATAAGAAGAGGCCATGATAGGCAGCGTCGAAGGCTAAATATCATATCTCACGGAATTCCCGAGCTAGAGCAGGGTACAAGCCAGGAGAAGGAACAGGATGATATAAGGTTCATCAGCGAGCACCTAAAAACCTCCTATAAACTTCCAGAATTTCATCTCACAAATGTAAAGTGCTTGATACCTAAGAATAACCAGATTGTTGCCGGACAACAGCCACAAAGAATAGCGCCAGTGATATTTACCATCCCCAACATGATGATAAAAAAGGAAATCACTAGAATCTCCTTTTTGAAAAAGGAGACGATTCAGTACCGAAGCGATATAAGCAGAGAGGACAGAGAGAAGCAAGCGAAGCTTGTGAAAGAATTAAAGGACTGGCTGGAAAATGGTGAAAAAGACCATGTTATCCGTAAAAGTTGCATTGTCCCGAAAAACCAGCAGTGAGCAGGGTTGGGAACTTTCCCTTCCCCACTAATGTAAAAAGATCCGATAGTTCAAATTATTTAGACTGTAGTGACAATAGATGTACAGATTCGGAAAGGGATACGGTATCCACGAGTTATGAAGATGCCCAAACAGCTAGTGAAACAAGTGATAGTAGCCCAAGTGATCTAGTACAAAACATTAAAAGTCATTGCTCTAAGTTTCTTCAAGTGCTGAGCACAAACCTAGACTCCTTGCCAAATAAACTAACAGAGTTACGGATCTTAGCAACAAAAAATGATTATGATGTGATTTTCGTAGCTGAAATTAAGCCAAAGAATACAAATAACCCCTTGGACAATGCCCACATTGGAATTGCTGGATACTTTCTATTTACAAACTTACAAGATGACCCAAGAAGAGGAATCGCAGTCTATGTGAAGGCAACCTTATTGGTAAGCAGAATCTCTCTTAATCAAGTTTTTGATTGGGTTGAATATTTAGCTATAGAGATTGTGCTACCCCAAGAAAGTCTAGTTTTAGCCACCTTTTACTGGAACCCAAGTTGCCCAAACCTAATAGAGTCTGAACTGGCACTTTGTAAGGCTTTGCAGTTGCTACAAGATAAGAAGCCAAAGAACCTTTTAATAATAGGAGATTTTAACCTTCCTCAAGTCAGCTGGGTTGATGGCTTAGGGTATTCCCCCCAGCATTAGGAGGGTCATGGTATGAATTCTGCTTTCCTCACTTACCTAGCAGAAAATACGCTATATCAATCCGTTGAATCACCAACAAGGTTCAGAGATGGACAAATACTCTCGCTACTTGACTTAGTAATCAGACGACCCAGATCGAATTCTAAGTATCGATCATTTACCACTGATTGGTGCAAGTGATCATGTATGTCTCTTAACAACTCTCCAACTGTCACCACCCTCTTCCAACCATATTTGCAGAAGATATATTGATTACGAGAAAATCCGCAAAGAACTAAGGAGAATGCAAAATGGTTACTGGGAAGCACTGTTTGAGCACAAGTCAAGCAATGACAGCTGGAATCTCTTCAAGGAAATAATGCTAAAGCATGAGGAGACATGTACCACTGTCTCATATATCAAGAGACCACGCACCCTACCTTACTTGACAAGGTCCATAAAACGGGAAATGAAAAGAAAGAACAGATACTGGGCAAAATACAGGCAAACCAATTCTCGAGAACAATATGATAAATTCAAAAAAGCAAGGAATAAACTGGGAAAGATTACAAGATGCTCTATAAAAAAAGCATGAAGATATCATTGCTACAGAAACTAAAACTAATCCAAAGAAGTTCTGGAATTATGTATCATCAGCAAAGCCAAGACGACATTCCATTCCCTACCTAACCACGCCATCTGGCAAAATCACTGATCATGCAGAGATAGCAGAAACCTTAAACAAACAATATTCCTCAGTCTACCCAGTGGAAAACTCTAGAAACATCCCAGATACCCAAAAATATCCTGTCAATGTAACAATGCCAATGGTTGTCATTTTTGAGTCAGATGTCCAAAAACAACTGAAAAAGCTTGATGCACCGAAGTCAAAAGGACCAGACAGTATACACCCGAGACTACTCAAAGAGACTGCTGAACTAATATCCTCACCTTTAGCAAAAATCTTCAAGAAATCACTAAAGGAAAAAGTTGTCCCCTCTGACTGGAAAAAAGCTACTGTTATACCAATACACAAGAAAGGCTCCAAAGACAAAGCTGAAAATTATAGGCCATTAAGTCTAACATCAGTAACTTCAAAGATTCTCGAGGGAATCATAAATGATGCTGTCACTAAACACTTGACATACAACAACATCATGTCTCCAAATCAGCATGGTTCCCGAAATGGCCATTCCACAGACACAAACCTAATACAGTCATACATTGAAGTCACCAAACTACTGGAAAAAGGGACACCCGTGGACATGATTTTGTTGGATCAAGCAAAAGCATTCAACAAAGTCGCACACCTAAGGCTGAAAAGAAAGCTTCAAGCTTGTCAGATCCACTTGGACATCACTGAATGGATTGTAGACTTCCTGGGAGAATGAACCCTAAGAGTTGCTGTTATTAATGATAAAGGAGTACGTGTACTATCATCACCTATACCTGTTCTTAGCAGAGTTCCCCAAGGAGCCGTGCTTGGGCCATCAATTTTCAACATATATATCAATGATGCTCCTGAAATACTCCAAAACCTTCTCACACTCTATGCAGATGATTCTAAGCTCATCAGGGCAGCATCATCTTGGGCGGAGGCTGCCTCAATCCAAGCCAATCTTGACAAGCTGGATGACTGGGCTAGACAATGGATACTTGAATTTAATTCAAGTAAATGTAAAGTTTTACGTTTTGGCAATAAAAATCAAAAACATATTTACATCATGCAAAACCAAATAACTGGTCAAAGAGAACCCCTAGTTGCAGTTACAGAGGAAAGAGACTTGGGTGTCATAGTTGACTGCCAGTTAAAGTTTCAAAGTCATACTGAAAAGATTGTAGCTAGTGCAAACCACGCTTTAGGGACAATTAAACAAACATTCACGACTAGATCTCCACAAACAATCACCAAGCTATACAAAAGTCTTGTCAGACCAAGGCTAGAAACTGGCATGTCAATTGCATCTCCCCTCTACAAAGTGGACAAGGACATGATAGAAAAAGTACAGAGGAGAGCAACAAAGATAGTAGACAGGTGCCAACATCTTCCTTATCCAATGAGACTGCAAACTCTGAACTTATGCAGTATGACTTACCAAAGAAAAAGGGGTGACATGATTAACACTTACAAATTGATTCACAACAATCCAATTCATGGTCTCTTCTTCATCAATTCATCACAGTGGACAAGGGGTCATTCTAAGAAGCTTATAAAGGTCAACGCTCAGAGGAGGGAACGTCATCACTTCCTAACCAACTGGGTAGTAGACCAGTGGAACTCCCTGAGCAATCATACTGCATCCAGTAAGACCGTCAAAGAATTCAAAGTCTCACTTGACAAGGAGTAGAGCAATAAGGATTGGAAGCTGGAATGGGACACCTTGGAGTCCCAGACCAGAAAATAAACCCTAGTCAATAAAACCAACTCAACATTCAAAACAATTCCGAATTGATCCACATGGCAATTTTTAAAGAAATGCTGAGCAATGCTACAGGATGGAAAATCCTTCAATTGCTCCAAGTTACAATTTAAGGTAATATATCCACATACAAAATTGAGTTGACAAGGAGAAAGCCAAATAAGACAATTTTGAATAGGATTTCTGGTGAATTCCCTGGGTTTAAAATTTCCCCTACAAAGCTAGCCCCACAGACCTCCCTACAAAAAATTCTCCATGTAAAAATTCCCCACTCCACCCCAAAAAATATCTGTGTGCTTCCCAATTATGAGTACTATATGTAAACAACAGTCACATGTCATAACCTACAGTCCTTTCCCTTTGATCATTCAAGATGGCTTCAAAATAATTAAATTTTTCATGCAAACCAGTACTTTATTTTAACCCCTCTGATATATATCCAACTAGGCAAACAATCAATTCCTTAAAGCTGATAGGTGATAATATCCAACTAACAGGACAATTAGTTGTGTTAGCAATTATTTTACAATATCCAACTAGCTGGCTAGAAACTTTATTTAGGCAACTTAACAAGGATAGCCTATCCCTGGCTATGCAGATAATAAATTCTTTTAACACATGAGTTGAAACCTTGGGAGATAGATGTCAATGCTTTATCTTAAATCACATGTTCTAGCAACCGAGGTAGAAGAACCTGTAGGTGTTGCCAGGTAACACTGACTCAATATTCATATCACAGTTCTTGAGTGGATCATCACTATTTACAGATATAATAGGACAGTTTGGTTTCATTGTTGGGTGTCACTGGATATATAGCAGCTTGGGAATGTTTGAGGGCTAAAAGAGCAAATGGAGCCTGATAGATCCTGCTGGATAGTACTGGTTTGTCCTACAACATCTTCAATGACTTGCTACTCCAATCATTGTCAACATCAATCTAGAAGCTGTCAACTGATCAAGCCAATATGCCAGAGCTGACATGGTGGAGATGCTGAGTGAACTCCACAGTGGAACAATGTGATTAGTGAAGAAATTGAACATCTCATGCTTTCTGCTAAATTTTTGATACAGTTTTACAGGATTTCCTCATGTTCTGGTGGATTCACTACAATCAAAAACAAGCTTAATGCTATCACTTGTCATCATCTTAAATGCAAGGATGATATCTTCTCTCTTTCCATGGTATGTTTGGGAAGGTATGTCAATTTTTCTAGTTGTTAATCATAGGAAACTTGTTGTTTGACAAAAGGGAGCTTGATTGCACAATACTGGACCTTCTCAAGTATCTCCATGTCATACTTAAAGTGTGGGTTGGCAACCAGCATGCCAAACTCAAGATTGGGACAAACAAGGACTGTTTAAAGCTTCTTGATAACTCTTGGTTGGTGACTTGTCACTGAGGGCTTATTCAAATCAAGGACCTTGTTTGCCTTAGCTCCTTGGTTTTGATAGTGACTATGAAATTTAAGCTTATCATCAATGGTCACCCCAAGATCACACTCTTCATTGGCACTTTCAATGGGCATATTGGCAATCACAGAGTCAACCATGTGATAACTATGGCAGGGGTTATTTGGACTGAGATGCAGGACTTTGCATTTGCATGGGTTGAACTTGAGCATCCAAGTAGTTGCCCACAGACAAAGATTGTTGAGATCATCTTGCAGAGAAGGGCAATTTTCTGTTGAGGCTGCTAGACCTGAGAGTTTGAAATCATCTACATACAGTTCCAAGCCATTCTTTACAACCTCAAAAGCATCATTTACACACACGTTAAACAGTATTGGGCCTAGTTTGGTCTCTTGGGAGGCACCACTCTTAATGTAAGCTGGTGTAGAGTAGAGGTCACCTCTTTCATCATATACAGCAACAATCTGGATTCTATCAAATAGGAACCTGTGGATCCACTGGACAACACCATTGACTATCTGATATACTGATAGCTTGATCATCAGGTAGCTGATATTGATCATCAGGTAGCTTCACTTGATCCAGTAGACACATTGACTGGAAATTCCTGCTCCAGCAGATCAGTTATAGATTCATGAGTTAGTATGAGATTTGTGTCAATAAACATACCTTTCCTGAAGCCATGCTGACCACCAAAAAGAAGGCCATTCTAATATGCACTATGATTGCATTATTGACTATCCATTCAATAAGTGTGGCCACAACCAAGGTCAGGCTAATCAGTTGTTGTTCTCAGGCTTGGTTCTAGATCCTTTCTTGAATATCAGAGTAATTATGGCTGTGTGCTAATCTGCAGGTAGGCTACTAGTATGAAGAGACAGCTTGCATATCAAACACAGCAGCTTGGCTACTGTATCTGCAAGTTTTTTAAGAAGTCTAGAAATGGGGACATGATGGCTTGCCAGGAGGGGTCTACTGAGAAGTTGGATAGAAATGTATTGTTCAGCAAATTTACAATGTCCTCCAGATTGTCCAGCTTATTTTCCTTCAGGGTTGAGCAGGAATGGAATAGTTCATCTACTCTTATTTTCAGCAGATATGTATCTCCAGAACCTCTTTGGTTTGTCTTTGATGTTCAATGCCAAGTTATATTCATAGTCAGCTATGAAGAGCCTAGTCAGTTGCTTTAGTTTATTACTTGCTCTTGCAAAATGATTCTAATGGTGTGTGTATTTGCATTCCTTATACTTTGAAAAAACCTTCTTCTTATGGTTCATAGCTCTTCTAATAGGTCAGTTCAGGTGTGGCAGTGTTTTTGGTGCCTTCAGAAAGGAACTTGAAAATTTGCCTAAGAAAATTAATTATTTGGCTAGTTGGATATTGTCATCTGATTAAATTGAGAGTTTACTATTCTACTCAGTTGTGCACTCAGAAAATAATAATGGAGAGGGCTGACTGGGGGTCCCTGGCCAAACCAATGGAAAACTTGAAAAATTCCTTTAAAAAAATGGTATTTTAGGCCATTACTTTAAGTCTGTTTTAGCTCTTTGAATGCAATTTGTAAGTAGGAACTAAGGAATAAATGATAAAACCAAGCAGATTAAATAAGATTTAAAAACTGAATGTGATTTTTTTCTTGGGGGGGGGGGCTACAGCCCTTGTAGAAGTTTAATTATCCCCCTCCCCCTGTGGGCGCACACCTGTTTTTGTCTAGCTGAATATATATTAGAAGGGCTAGGACACAGCATTATCCACCTGGTTGGATGTTCATGCTACACCTAAGAGAAATAATCATCTAGCTAGTTGGATATTATCACTAAATTACTTAGAGAAGTTACTTCTCTACCTAGTTGGATAATAAAAGACAGGTTAGGACAACATATTATCCACCTAGGTAGGTGTTCATACAATGCTCAAGCAAATAATTATTTGCCTAATTGTATATTATAACTAATCTGCTTAAAGAATTTACCTTTCTGCCTAGTTGAATATATGTCAGAAGGACTAACATAAAACATTATCCCCCTTTTGGATATTCATGCTATACCTAGGAGAAAGAATTATCTAGCTAGTTGGATATTATCACCAAATTACTTGGAGAAGTACTTACCTGCCTAGTTGGATAATAAAAGATAGGTTAGGGCAAAGCATTATCCACTTAGGTAAATATTCATGCAATGCATTGTGCAAAATAATAATTTTCCTATAATTATTAGGAAGTTTCTTTATAAGAAGTTTCTATAATAATTCTATAATAGGAAGTTTCTTTGAATGGCCTCTTGTATGGGATAGGTAGGACATATTCAGGTTGAGGAGACTAGATGTGTCATTAGAGAGTTTATGGGTAAGCAGCATGTCACCTCATCATGATGGTACACCAGAGTGGGTAATTTGAATTTTTTTAGTCTTTCATTGTAGGAGAGGTCTTTCAGCCCACTTATAACCTTGGTGGCATGCCTCTGCATGCTCTCAAGAAGTCTTGTGTTGCCCTTATATTGGGAGTGGCCAAAGTCAAGGTTTGGTCTTATGATGACATTATAAGGTTTAAGAAAGACTTTGGGTGATCTGCTTGCAATAGATCTCTTGAGTAGGCCAAGTCCTGCATTAGATTTAGAAACCACATTCCTTATGTGGGAGTGGAACTTGAGCTGATTATCAACAAGTACACCAAAGTCCCTTTCTTCATTGTGGGTTTGAAGATCAATCCTTGTTTGCTTCTCAGGATCCCACATTGAGTACAATGTGTTTTCATTCTTTGGTCCAAAGTGCAAGACTCAGCATTTACTGATGTTGAATGACAATAGCCACTCTTCAGCCCACTTGTTGATATGGTCAAGATTGGCTTGGATGCTTGCACTGTGTGCAGGACCAAAAAGCTTAGAATCATCAGCAAATAGTGTGATATTATTGCTGACCCTGGTGACTAAATCATTGATGTGAATCAAGAAGAGGGTTGGGCCAAAGACTGTACCTTGTGGGACACCACTGATGATATTGCAAGGTTTAGAGTATATCTTCTGACCACCTGATCCAAACAGTCTGACCCTTTGTGTGCATTTAGTGAGAAAACACATAAGCCAATCAACCATCATCTGGTTCAGGCCTGCAGAGAGAAGCTTTGTGCAAAGCCTTCTGTGGGGGACCTTGTCAAATGCTTTGGCTAAATCAAGGAGAATCAGGTCAACAGGTATACCAGCATCAAGGAGCTTGGTGATGATATTATAAGTTTCAAGTAGATTGGTTTCCACCAACATGTTGGTTATTAGAAAGTATCATGTGGGTTGTAAGATGGTCATGGATTGCATCATTCACAATTCTCTCAAGAAGCTTAGCAATGATGGATGTTCGGCTGATTGGTCTGTAATTCTCTGCTCTCAATTTATCCCCTTTCTTGAAAATGGGGGCCACATGTGCCTCTTTCCAATCAGATGGAATAGTGCTAGAGTTAAGTGAAGATTGGAAGATGTTTGTAAGGGGTGCAGTGATGATGCATGCAACTTATTTCAGTAACCTTGGATGGATATTGTCTGGTCCAGCAGATTTGTTGGCATCAAGGTTTGAAAGTCACTTTAGTATGGCATTTGTCTATGATTATTTTGTTCATTTGACTAGTGGTGTTGGATAAAGGCACTGATGGTAGTTGGCAATCTGATTCACATGTAAATATTATGGTAAAATTCTATTTAATTGACTTCTTGCTATCTCAAAAAGGGTTTAGGTTAGGAAAATGAAACTTTCAGGGATGGCTCTACAGGCTAAAGTATGTCCCAGGAAAGTATTTTGAAGCAACTACCTCCACTCCTTCTCCCTCTAGAGGGCCCTGAAATTTGCCTACATGACAGGTCTGATAAAACAACATTATACTTTAATTTTGAGTTACTAGTTGCTTTTTCTCTGCCTTTAGTTCTGAAATGCAATTCCTGTTATTTGAGTAGAATTCTGAGCCATATCAATGTTGCTGTTTTTTTCAAAGTTCAGGAAATGCATTTGCATATCTTTAAAACCTTATAAATTGGGATTGAGCAAAGTTAAGAAGTTTAGAACAATTTTGTTGTACTTTAATTAAGCAGAAGATCCATTTTGCAAGGTTTCACTTTTATAACACACATATTTTTAAAGGTCATCAAAGGTCAGGGCCCTCTAGAGGGAGAAGGAATGGAGGTAGCCTAGTTGCTTCAAAATACCTTCCCAGGCCATACTTTAGTCTGTAGAAACATCCCTGAAAGTTTCATTTTTCTAACCTAAACCCTTTCTGAGATAGCAAGAAGTCAATTAACTAGAATTTTACCCTTCCTTTTTAGTGACCAAAACTTGGAGGTCAACTAGGCCACATCTAAATAGAAGTTATTTACCAGTCTAGTTGGATAATATAAGACATTCTAGAACAAAGTATCCTATTATCCACCTAGTCAGATGTTAATAGGCTACTGCAACTAAGGGAAATAATTGTCTAACCAGTTGACTATAAGGCCAACCACAAATTATTTGGAGAATTTACTTGTCTCTCTAGTTGGATAGCATAAAAAAAGCTAGGACTAAGTGTTAGGCTAACTACCTAGCCTAGTTTAATATTCATGCTCCAACCCAAATAAGAAAAATAAATTTCTGGCTAGGCTAGTTGGATACTATTGTCAAGTTGCTTTGAGAAATTACTTATTTGCCTAGATGGATATATAGGCTATAAGAAAGCCTGAGATCTGCTATTATCTACCTAGTTAGATATTCAGGCTGTGAACTAAGTTTAATCCTTATTTAACTAGGCAGGCATCATAGTGTGCAACATAGATATTTAAATATTAAGGTAGGAAGGTAGGCTATGTGTAAGATTCTTAGAAATAGTAGGCTATTATCTGTCTAGCTGGGTATTTTGATTAAGGCCCTGCTGCTGTGACTGTACAAGATCTTGTGAGTTTACTGTTGCTGGTGGCTATAAATTTACACTTTAGGGGGGATTAAGGGTGGAGTATAGCAGGGCTGCCTAGGGAATGTGTTAACTAGAATTAAAGGCAATAAAGTCTAGGCCTAGCCTAGTCTAACTATTATGAGCTGCTAAAGAGAAAAGAATCCGTTGATTAATACCTTAAAAAAAAATATTTTCAATTTTTTATACATAATGATGATCTTATCGAAACAGCTGAAATATCCTAACAAATAAATAAGCAAAAATGAAAAAGTAAACACTAACCCGTTTTTAATTCAAATATGAAATATCTGCCACTTGTTCCACATTCATCAAGAATGCGTTTTTAAAGCCGGTTGCTAGCTTCCCAGTAAGTTCAGGCAAGAGCAATAATCCCACACACCTATTCTCTTCCATTGACCTCCCCAGTTTTGACGGCTTATTGGCAGCAATAGTTGAATAACTAAAGGCAATCAAAAATATGCCTTTCCATTTGAGAAAAGAAGCAATAAATAATTTCTTTGACTATATTGCTTTTCTGTTTACAAGAAAGAGTTGAAGAGAGAAAAAAGACGGTTTAACTTAGATAAAGCAGTGACAGGTGCACCAAAATGTACCAAAAACAAAAAACAAAGGGCGCCGATAAGAAAATTTCCTGGGGAGAGGGGCAGACATCAAAATAAAATAAAAAATTGCCAGACCGATAAAAAAAAACTGGAGGTTGGGTGACGAAATATATTTCAGGATATTTTCTATAGGAATAAGCTTAATTTTTAAATATTTTCAGGAAAACACTTTCAAGTAAAAAGAACAATTAAATTTCATGCAAAATTAAATGAAATACATTAAATTTTAAACGATAGGGACTCCTGTAACATGGGGTCAATTTATTTAATCAATAATACATTTAATTGTTAAGCATTTAGTCTATGAAAAACGACTCAAACCAAAATTACAGGAAGATTTATTGCTTTTCTAGATAATAATAGATGTAGACTTGTCTTTATGCAATATCCTACGCCTTAAAATAGTTTACAAAAGGAGAAGAGATACTTAAAAATCCTACTGCCTGCATAGATACAACGTTTTGATTTTATACCGGCCATGTAAAATATACCTCTTTCATAACAGGAAAATTCTCATCTTGAAACATAAATCCCTTGTATTTCAAGACACTAAAAAAATAGAATAGCGAAAGAAAAACACAATTGAAACTTAACTATCTAGCTGTCAAATTGACCCTCTTTCTTTTTGTTGTCCTTTTCAATTAAATAAAATGACCAGGTTCAAAAACATTTTCGTCACTAGAGAATCTAATCAAATAGTTTGGGAAAAAAAATTAGAAGCAATAAGTGGCTTGGATAATACTCACCAAAAGCTAAAAATAGAATTCTCATGACAACTGCTACACCGACGGTATTGACAACCGGCAGTAGCGGCTGCTTCTAAATATATAAAACTCTTTTAGCTTATTGTTAACCACTCAAAACCAAAAATTTGAGAAAATTTGCTTGTTTTTTGAAGAAAAGGGAAATTCCCTCAAAAAAGCAAGCGATCCTATTGAAAATTCCTTTATTAGATACATCTTATCAGATAATTCTATCTTAGAGGTTTCAAGCTCCAATCTTCTAAATGTGGAATTTTGTAGAAAATATTAAAGATCATATTTTTGTTTGACAGTTGATGAAAAGCTTTTTTATTTTACTTTATAGCGAGAAGGTACTTATACCTTACTATTTTTGTATCAATATTATTGTCTCATTTTAATGTAAATAGATTTTTTGGAAATTTAACCCAGACCAGATTTTAGATTAAATTTATGACCATACTACTTACCTACGACGCATAATGTTGAGGTTTACTTGTATTTGTTTGTTCGCAGGTTTGTCTATTGTGTGCCCCCCGCTAATAAAAATCCTGGATCCCCCTCTGCACGGAGTCCTCTCACTTAGATCACTACAATGAGAGGTCCACCGTTAATAGCAGAGAGACTCAAATTGATGTGAGGCTACTTCTTCCCAGGGAACTTGCCAAATACGCTGTTACTGAAAGCACTAAAGCTGTAACAAAACACATATGCTCTAAATAAGGGGTTTCCCCGTTCTAGTACCACCCAGTCACACGGGCTTTGTCAAGAAAACCTTTAAGGGCTAACACCACATTTTAAATGCTCTCAAATTACTTTCATTGCTTCTAGCTAGTTTTTTGAAACTTCAGGTAAACAAAAACCTAAACACACACTAAACATAAGTATTGAAAAAATTCCAAATTTTCAAAACTCCTAATAGTCGAAGAGAATAAAGACTGTGTTTTTTTCACCATACTTCCTCGGAAACAACACAAAACATTTTGATAGAACTGCAGCCCCAATCGGGAGTTCTGCATTTTCTTAATGGCCTAGCTTATCTTTTATGTGTGTTTATGTTTCTTTTTAATCAGTTTGCTTGGATCTTGCTAATATATTCTGTATTTTTTTATATTAATGCGTTTTATAGCCAATCAAAACCCCTTATTTGTACATATTCTATAAAACTATTGGATACTCTCGATGGGTAGTTCTAATCTGTTTTGCTCATGCAGAAAACCAGCATCTTCCTTATCAGTTGTGACCATTGGAGGTATGCTCATAGCATTACAAAGGAAATAATGCAACCTAAATACACTTCGTGCATCTTTGAAGCTATTAATTGTGTTTTACAATAGTGTTCTATTCACCATGGGGGTAAAGGTCTATGGATTGTTTCACAGAAACTCTAAATAAATTTAAGAGTTTGTTGCAATATTTAGTTTCAAAGCATTGTATATGATCACCCTCTAGAGAGCACTTCAAGATAAAATTTAAGAAACTTCTACCAGGGAGTAAAAAGCAAATTGTACCTCTAAGACCATCGAGTCTGCTTGCGTTAAAGTATAGTTCAACTATTGTTACCTAGAGTCATTAGTTAAAATTGTGGAGATATAAAGCCTAATATCAAAAACAAAAAGGACATTATGGGATTCTTTTCGTAACACAGAGGAATTCTAATTTAAATGAATATTTCGGTTCTATTTCCAAAGGCCAACCACAGCAAAACATAATCATATAAAACAAAAAAAGAATTACGACAACATACAACCAATAAAAATAGACTGACAATTTTTTCAAACAGTCCTAGCATCCTTACTTTAAAAAAGTTCAACAAAGACTCATAAATAAATTGAGGTGAAAAGGCAATTCATTTAAATGAAAGAAGAACAATTAAGAACACCTTTTTATTCCTAATCTTGTCTTTTTGGCAGCTAACCTAAAAGGTCTTTCCGCAACTGGTTCTGTGTTAATATCTACTGGTTTTTGAAAGTATTTTCTATGATAATTTTTATTAAATTTGTGTATAGAGCATTTGGTGACTATTCCCTATTAGTCTTAAGTCTTATTTCAATTAATTCTCGAACTACCATTTTTATGCTTAGGTCATTACTAATAAGGGCAGATTCTTCAAAAAGTGTTTTGTGGCTAGGACTTGCAAAAACATGGTTCCTTAAAGCAGAATCAAAAGATATATTAACAATATTAGAATTTAGAGCGTTTTTTTTTTATATCATCTTTATGTTGTTGTAGACGTTTCTCTAGATTCTGGTGAGTTCTACCTACATAGTACTTGGTATTTGAGCCTGTACCTTAGTACCTGGTATTTGATAGACTCCTTTTGAGTGAGTAACTGGAGATTTATTTTTACCACAATTTCGGAAATTTATGATCTTGTAATATTTGTAAACACTACATACAGATTATTTTGCGTGCAAATTTTGTAATGATTCGTAGTGATTTTTAGGCTGTTTGGGAGGTAAATTATGTTTGAGGGTTTATCATAATTCTTGCATGGTAAACTACTATTGATTTTACGGGAGTCTCTTTCATTCGACGGTTAATCATATTATTAAAAAGTAAAATAAGATACCCGATAGCCCATTACCCAAATTATGTCCCTTATAAAGTTTAGTTGTGTTGTGATGTGAGAATCAGAACAAATGTTTAAGGTACGATTGACAAGAGGGATTATAAAAGGTCTTTCAACTTGGGGGGGGGGGGTGATCTGATTCAAAATGCAAATATCTATTGTTTTGAGTTGCTTTTCTGTAAATATTAAAATTGAGTCTATGCTACGAATAGTTAGTACATATAGGAATGAAATTTTATATGAAATATCGATTTCTAAGGTAAATTGTAAATTTCTATCATATGTATTAAGGTGATCTAAAACAAAACCTATGATCATTTTCTTCAAAATTCCAAAATGAAGTTACGTCATCCATGTACCGCCCCCAAAAGGTATGTTTCAAGAAATATGATTTAACACCAAATTATTAATATGTTATATATAAATATTAAGTCGGTAACCTGGAGAGGGGTGTTCTTATCGGCATTCCCTTTATTTACTGGTCAAAAGAAATACGGAATTGGAAATGCAATGAATTCTTGTTATAGAGTTTAACCAAGGTCATTAAGACCTCGCAATCTATTCCTATTTTTGAAACTTCTATTAAAAGATATTTTTCATTTACTTTGTTTTCTAATAATTAATTTAATAATGCTACATCAATATTTGTATATGTAAGGACAATTTCAGAACTGCTAAAAAAGGTGCCCTTGAGTACCTTTTTGATTTCCTGCCGTTGCAGGTCATATACGAGCTATGAATGTATATAGTGAATGTAATCTAATCGTTTAATCTTGAAGTATTGTTTTTCGCCTTTTTCTTTTTCCTTTTCATTTTTTTTCTTTATACACCACCATGTTGTTGTTCTGATGGTGGGCTAAAATAAACTATCTATTTATCTATCTTATAATTGTATTTTCTGATACTCTTACATTTTTGAGTTTTTTGACTAAATCTACCAAATTACATATGTATGATTTTTGAGAATAAAACAATGGTTTGAAGGCTGTACAAAGCCGTTTTTCAACATTGGAAGTGGGGGCTTTAGTAAAAGGCTTTTACATAAGCAAAGCATTCCCTTAAGGCCCATCGGAGCTTTTACTAAAACCCCGGCTTCACTATTGAAAAATGGCTATGTAAAGCCTTTGACTTTTGCTTCATTCTCAAAAATCATGCATATGTAATTCTTTAGATTTAGTCGGAAAAATCAAAAACTTAAATATCTCAGAAGATGCAATTATAACCAGTTTTGGCATTGTTTCTATATATACAAATATTGATGTAGCAGTATCTGAGTAATTATTAGAAAATAAAACAAATGGAAACTATCATCAAACAGTTCGTGGTAACGAACTGTAGTAAGGAGCGACCCGGCTCAATAGTAACCGAAACTAAAAAAACGAAAATGTAATGCCAATTGTTACATCAAAAGAATTGCATTTCCCTGCTGATTTTAAATATACAAGCTTCATCAAGTTTAGTCTTACGTATCAAAAATTACTAGCCTGAGAAAATTTGCCTCATTTTGGAAAATGGGAGAAAACACCTCCTAAAAGTCATTGAATCTTAATGAAAATCACACCGTTAAATTCATCGTATCAGTGAACCTTACTGTAGAAGTTTCAAGCTCTTATCTACAAAAATTTGGAATTTGTATTTTTTGCCAGAAGACAGGTCACGGGTGTGTGTTTTTTTTCCAGGGGTGATTGTATCGACATAGTGGTCCTAAAATATCGCCAGAGGACCCATTCTAACAGAAATTAAAAATTCTAGTGCCCTTTTTAACTGAAAAAATCGAAGGCACCTAGGCCCCCTCCCACGCTCACTTTTTGTCGAAGTCACAGGATCTTCATGGAGAATTTTCATGACGGGGCTGCAGGATTTTCTAGCATTATTAAAAAAAAACAATTAGAAAATGAAAACAA
This sequence comes from Artemia franciscana, assembly GCF_032884065.1. Lineage (NCBI taxonomy): Eukaryota > Metazoa > Arthropoda > Branchiopoda > Anostraca > Artemiidae > Artemia > Artemia franciscana. Next base: position 14,285,745 of record NC_088878.1, on the reverse strand, counting down.
AATCAGCTGTAAGTAAGGAGCAGCATTAAAATCTAAAAAAAACAGGAATGATTACTTAAATAAGGAAGTTCATCTTCTCCACAATACCTCGCTCTTTACGCTAAAGCATTTTCTGTATTTTCAACTAGTTATTCTACGGCCTTTGTGATTCAGGGGTCATTCTTAAAGAATTGAGACAAAATTCAAGCTTTAGTGTAAAGAATGAGGTATTGACAAGGGGGAGAACCCCCTCGTATACGCAATAAAAATATACAAAAATATGCTAAGTAAGTTAATTTGTGAGTCACGTATATTTATTAGTAGTAAAACGTTCGTGAAAAAAAAGTTCTAGTTGCATTTTTAAATAACAGAAAATTGTAGGGAAACTAGGCCTCTTACCCCACCCCCTTTTTTTTATCAAAATCGTTTGATCAAAACAATGAGAAAGCCATTTAACAGAAAAAAATTGACATGCAAATTTCGTTTTAATTATTCATGTGCGGTGAGCCAAAATCAAAACATGCATTAATTCAAAAACGTTCAGAAATTAAATAAAAAAGATTTTTGCTTGTAGTTTTTTGTAACTGCAAATAAGGAGTGATATTAAAACAAACAGAAATTATTCTGTATATGAAAGGGGATGTCCCCTCCTCAACGCCTCGCTCTTTACGTTACATTTTATTATTGTTTTAAAAAGTAGATTTATGAGATATAGTCAAACTTTAACTTTAAGAGCCAGGCGCTGAGGAGGAGACAAACTCCATTCATATATGAAATAATTTCTGTTCGTTTTAAGTTTTAATGTCGCTCCTTACATGCAGTTAAAAAGCTTGTTTTTTTATATTTAATTCAATAGAAGATCCAGCAACAGGAATAGATAGCGAGGTCTGACTTAACGATCCGAACGCACTCTAGATCTATATTTAATGAAATAGATTTATATCAGGTACCTACCTGGATAGAGAATTACTTAATTTTGTAGAATGCATTGCCAACGAAATTTGTATTAAAATAATCATGCTGTTTAAATTGGGGGAAACTGTTGAAGCTAAAAGTGCCAATCAACAATGGTATGTAAAATTATATTTTCAGGAGGTTACAGTACAAAAGATATCTTAATATTTGAAGGAGGTGTAGGGTAAACAATTGTTAATTGTTTAATAAGTTTCTTCAATAGATAAAGTTTCAACAGATAAAGTTTCTTCAATAGGCTATAGGCTAGCCTAGTAAAGATGAGTTGAAAATTGAAAATTAAGCCTTTTTGAACTGTTGACAATGATCCAAACATTTCTGGTTTTGGGTGTTATGAAGGCTTAAAACATTGGTTTTAGCTTACTATTTGATTCTAAAACTTTTTTTTTAAGAATTAAGTAGCCTAATAAAATAAGTAGAAAACAAGACAGATTTTTATATGAATATAATATTGACCAATCTATGTGAACTATACAACTTTTACAAAATGGATTTTCAATGAAGCAGCAAGATTGAAACAAATGTTAGGTAAAAATGTTTGTCCTAAGCTCAATTTACAGGAGCCCCAGTAGTCCTTGCTAGCTGTCCTCTCAAAGAGCAATTGCTGAAATGATGCAAATTCATACTGTGCAACTTCCCAAAGGCAACTTTGCTCATGACAGGGGACTTTAACCTCCCAAGTGTGTTCTGGATAGATGGCCAAGGTATGACCAGGTCCTGCCTTGAATAAAACTCAATAACTCAAGTCTTTGCTGATAATTTTCTGTACTAAACAGTAACCGTGCCCACAAGAATACATCCAGGACAAAATCCTTCAACACTTGACCTAGTCATAACCAATGACCCAGAAAAGGTGATCAGGACACAGACTCTTAGTCTGATTTACTCAAGTGACCACATGCCAGTCCTCTCATCTATACAACTCAACTCCAAACCATCAAAAAATATACTAAGCAATCCTTTACTAATTACAAGATGATGGTGGAAGAGCTGATAGATGCCAATCTGGAAACTCTGATCTCAGATGATGTGGAAGCTTTGTTGCTAATCCTAAAAAATACCCTACTAGAGAGCCAAGCCAAACATACCAGCATGACATGGAAAAAGAAACCATAAACTCTACCTTTCCTCATCCCAAAAATCAAGAAACTGTGCAATAGGAAGAAAGAAAAAAACTTTGGGAGAAGTTTATGAAACAAAAAACAACAACAGTATACAAAAAGTACAAAATCTCCTCAGAAAAGAAATGCAGAAACTCACTGTAAACTACAAAGAACATCTGGCCAAAAATGTCAAGGAAAACCCTAAGTTAATCTGGAAAAATATCTCCCTGCATAAACCAGGCAGACACTCAGTACCAGACCTGGAGAATAATAACAGTTCATTCTCTTCCTGCACCTCCAAAAAAGCTAACCTTCTGAATCAGCAGTTTGCCTCAGTGTTTTCTAAGGATGGACTCCAATCAACCCCCCCACCAGCAGAACAGGCTCATGCTCCCTTCTCAATGTTGCACTCACTGATCACATTCAAAGAAGTAACCAAACAGCTTAAGGAGCATGATGCAAACAAATCAACTGGACACAATGGTCTGATCCATGACTGCTGAAGGAACTAATCCCTGCTATTTCAGTGCCCCTGGTAAAATTATTTAACTTGTCACTAACACAAGGAAAGCTTCCAAGGGATTGGAAAAAGACAATAGTTATCCCAATTCATAAGAAGGGTAGCAAAACTTCAGCAGCAAACTATAGACCTATCAGCCTTACCTGTGTGGCATGCAAGGACATTGAGAGAATTGTCAACAAATACATCAACAACCATCTTGAGGCTAACTTGCTCATCAGCAGCAGCCAGCATGGTTTTTGTTCTAAGAGATCAGTGGATACAAACCTTCTTGAGTCTTACAGTCTTGTAACTGACCTACTAGAAAAAGGAGCACCAGTGGATATAATTCTGCTAGATCTAGCCAAAGCTTTCAACAAAGTTTTTCACAGCTACCTCATTCACAGGCTATGCACCCTCTCTCTTAGTCCAAAAGTGATCAGTTAGATCAAGGATTTTCTGAGGGACAGAACACAGCAAGTGAAAGTGACCACAGGACCAAACAGTCACGCACTCTCTGATGAAGTCAAAGTCATCTGCAAGGTTCCCCAGGGTAGTGTCCTGGGCCCTACCCTGTTCAATATATATGTAAATGAGCTAGCCCTTATCACCAGTAACAAATCTACTCTCTATGTGGATGATTCAAAACTCATAGGTCCTGCCAATACCCCTTGTGCCTGCCAATCCCTCCAAACTGATCTTAACCACATGTGCTCCTGGGTCAAAAGATGGTTGCTGGAATTCAATGCTGAAAAATGCAAGGTCATACACTTTGGACACAACAACCCCAAACAACAATACCTAATGACCCAAAACCCTGGGAGTCACCACATACTGGAGCATGTTCAAGAGGAGAGAGACCTTGGAAGTATTGTAGACTCCCAGTTGAAATTCAGCTCCCACTCACAGAAGATCTCAGCCAATGCTAGCAGAGCCCTAGGCATCATTAAACATAGCATTACCAGCAGAAGTAGACATGTAATCACCAAGCTCTTCAAAGGACTGGTAAGACCATGTTTGGAGGTGGGGACCATCCTGGCCACCCCTTGATTCAAAAAGGACAAGGTAGTGCTTGAGCAAATCCAACAAAGGACCACTAAGGTGATTGCTGGTATGGAAAACAAGCCCTACAGTGAACAGCTGAGGGAACTCAGCCTTTCCCTCTTTAGTCTACGGGTGGAAACGTGGGGATATGATCCAGGCACAAACTCCTCTCTACCAATCAAGAAAATGAGCTCTTGGAGATTGACCCCTCCCACATAACTTGAGGACACTCAAAACAAATCTGCAAACTTCATGCAAGGACTGGAGCAAGATGGAGCTTCTTCTGAACCAGATTGTGAACCTCTGGAACAACCTCAAGGAGAACACTGTTTCTGCTAAATCAACAGATGTATTCAAACGCCATCTGGATGCTGAGTGGAGTGACAAATGGCGGAGATTTGACTGGGATGCACCAGAATCTAATCAACCATGTATGCAACTGTCATCACAAGGAGTGATTCAACAGGATAAAAAGTCCTTATTTCACTCCAAACTGTGATTTAAGGTAAAATTCTAGTTTAGTGACTTTTGGCTATCTTGGAAAGGGGTTAGGTTAGGAAAATGAAACTTTCAGGGATGGGTTAAGCTAAAGTATATCCTAAAGGTTAAAGTATATCCTGGGAAGGTATTTTAAAGTACCCACCTCCACTCCTTCTCCCTCTAGAGGGCCCTGAAATTTGCCTGAAATTTTGAAAAAACAATATTTTACCTTAATTTTCAGTTACCAGTTGCTTTTTCTCTGCCTTTAGTTCTGAAAATGCAATTTGTGTTATTTGAGCAAAATTCTGAGCCACATCAATGTTTTTTTTTTCAAATTTAGGAAATGTATTTGCATATCTTTAAAACCTTATAAATTGGGATTGAGCAAAGTTGTGAAGCTGAAAACAATTATGTTGTACTTCATTTAAGCAGAGGATTTATTTTGTAAGGTTTCACTTTTATAACACACATATTTTTAAAGGTTTGGACCCTCTAGAGGGAGAGGGAGTGGATGTAAGTACTTCAAAATACTTTCCAGGGACATAGTTTAGCCTTTAAACCCATCCCTGAAAATTTCATTTTCCTAACCTAACCCCTTTCCCAGATAGCCAAAAGTCACGAAACTAGAATTTTACTAAAAAATGTTATAACCCATTTTTAGGCTTAGGCTATATAAAAAATAGAGTGGTATTACTGTTTTCAAGGGTTGTAAAAGGGTTGTAAATTTCATTTGTGAAAAAATTGATTATTGTATTCAGAAAGAGCATAAAAAATGGCATCTAGTGGCATGTTCACTTTATTTATAAGTCAATAAAATGAACTGCAAAATATTTAATCATGGCCAACTCCACAATTGGTAAAGAATTTGTTTGCATCTGGTGTTAGCAGGATTTTTGTAATGCTTCATAGAATGGCCTCTAGTACATGGCAAACTGGAGAGACAGTAACTTGAGCTTATGTAATCAGGTAGGAAGATGTTGAAATTTAGTTGCACATTGCTGTACTAATTCCAAAATTGAAATATCACCCTTACTGACTAGAGTAGCAATACACATTATGAATTCTAAATTTGGTCTCATCAGGTTTTTAAGAGTTTAGTGATCACAGCTGAAGATCTGCTTCAGAACATTATTTTTATTAAACCAAGAGTTTGGTGGGCACTGGCAACCAGGGTGGCTACTAGCCAAAATGTTTGGGGGGAGCAAGATATTTTATCGACTGGCTGGTCATTTTTATTAACTTTTTCTGTCAGAAATAAGTATTATGTTTGTTTTGAATACAATATGTAAAACCACATGCCATGTCTGCACTTTTTTTTGCTGATAAACATGAAACTAAATGTTTAAGGTCAAATGAATTGTTTGGGGCTTAAAGATTTAAGAGAGAATAGGGGGGGGGGGTATAGGAAAATTGTAAAAATCAAGGGGTCAACCTCAAACATATTACTATACAAATGATTCTTTCACTACCTAACCAAAAAATTTGTGCTGATTCTAAATCCAAAAAGTTTGCTGCTCTAGCTCTTTCACAACTTTGATTTTTTTGTGGTTGAATTTGATGTTGAGGCAAAAACTAAATATTTAAAGTCAAAAAGCTTTTTTGGGCTTAAAGCTTGGCAAAGCTATTCAAAAAACTTGTCCTCTTCTTTGCTACCATCATCTTCAAGGTTTCCAACACCAACTGTTTTGCAGTTAGAACAGCTTGTTTCTTTAAAATTGCTACAACCCCAGGTACATTTTAAGCCATGCTTTTTGCAAGGACATTGCAAAATCAAATAATCACTTTTGCAATTACAGTGAAGCGCTGAGAGAAGGGAAGGCACTTCTGGTGAAGTATGTGCATGCACAGGTTGTAATTCTTCTTCCTGCACAATCCAACCATGCTCCAAAGGATCCAATCAACACTCAACATTTTTCCATGCTTGTACTTGTAAGTATGCTCAAAGCAAATGATACTTGCAAACATTGCTTGTTGGTGGGAACGTTTTTGCCTCTGCATACTTCCCAAAAGTTCTAACTTTTTTGAGGAATTTCCTGTAGTGGACCAGGTCAAGACTTCATTTTCATTTTCTGCAGCCTTAAATAAGATAAGCATGACCTTCTATTCATCTTTTCTAATGTTGTCTTTTATAGAAGCTGAATCTAGGAATAGTCTGGCAATATCCTGGAAGTTTTCTTCTTATTGGCATGTTTCAGTGGTGTAGATTTTCCTATGCCATGAATTTGTGTCAAACTGTATCTGAGAAAGTCACTGAGAAAAGAATTTGGTCACAAAGGGTGTCATCAAGTTTCAGTTTAGCTGCCAATATATCCCTCAGATGGCCTCCAGTTTTCTGTGAATTTGACTCAGAATGGAAGAATATTGGTTCACACTCTTGCTTTGTGTTGTACAATGAAAGGACTAGTAAATTCGTGTCTTTTCCTATTAAGACAGTGGATTGGCATTCTGATGACTTGATTGGAGTCATCATACTCAGCAGGTCAGCATCAGCTGGCGACTGGTACACTTTACATCCTGTATTATTAAGGTAGCCAGACAGAATGCTGATGATTACCTGCTTGTTTTCTGTGTTGCTAAGGAAATCATCTTTTTTTTTTTAATAAGCATGGCATCTGCAGCTAAATGCTGATCTTAGGACAGCCTTTGGACCTGCTCCTCCTCCCATGTATCAAATATTTGATTAAGGGTCCAGATGACCTGTTCAGGATGTCTGTCAAACACTGTGAAAGTCCATCCATATCTTTGCTTCACATAGTCAACGTATTTGGTGCAGATATCCGCACACGTGCTGCATTTCTCCCAAAGGCAAACAATGTAGAAGGGCCCCACCATCTAGTACATACTGAAGTTCATCCAAATTTTTAAGCATGCAATCTGTTCTTTGGTTGCTGACCTTCAACTTTGTGCCATATTGCATTAGCAAGTGCTGGTTTGTTTACCAACCAATGTAGATCATTTGGCTCAAATAACAAAGGTGGTAGGAAGCAGAGTTCATACTTGAAAAACGTCTGAAGTTCTTCATCTGAACTCTTTGCAACAGTGACCAACCTTTGAAACATCAAAGCAGGGTCAATGGTAGGCAGTTCTTCTGCAGACTTCAGGTTACTTTACACTCTCATAGTAATAGTAGTTGCTTTGTTCTTGAAAGTGTAAATGTTTGTGTCTTTTCTAGTCATATCATTCAGGATTTTCCCACCTATTGATATAGTGTCATCTATGTCCACCTGCTCACTTGCAATCTTGCCAGTTACTATATTCCTGAGAAATGGCTCCTTTGGGAAAGGTGAAAAATCCAGGAGAAAGTGGACAACTTTTTCAACATCATTATATTCATGTTCTATTCTGGTTGCCCCAGCGTCTTTGTGCTGCTCACTATTCTCAAATGCTACGCCTGTGAGTTCTTGGAGTACTTAGCTGACAGCAGCTTATACAGGAGTTGATAAAAGCCATGTTAGCTCCTCCAACTTGCTCATACTGTGTCTACATGTCATACTTCCATTGTTTTTTTTTAGAAAGTGTATTAATACTTGTTCTATGACCAGGTCAGGGGAAAGACCAGCCCAAAACAAGGTTGGCCATTTGCTTGACATAAATTATGTAGGACTTTTTGTGCAAGGGATGGTTGAAAGATGCAAAGGAGCAAATCATCTGTTCACCAGTTTAGAAGTGAAGGTCCCAGTTGCCTGTTCTTTCTGCCAGAATTGAAGACTTTCAGACTTTCACTAAATCAACAGCATTCAGATAAGCATCAATTCAGAGCTTTGAAGTCCAAGATGTCTGTGACAGTGACATTTTGTTTTTGTCATTTGAGCACTTGTGATGACTGAACACATGGTGTAACTTCAACTAACAGTCCCATAGCATGGGTTGTGTTCTGTCCATTGATCATTCTTACATTGTAATCTGCATTATCAGCAACGTGATGAATACAGAACTTGCCTTGCAACCCCTGTATTTTGGTGTTTGCAGACACTGAAGTATTTTGCTCAAATAAACTAGTCTTGTAGTAAGATGGACAGAAGCCCATAGCACTGAGAGTATCATCTAGACTACAACATTCTTGCTGATGATGAACCTTTACTGTGATTTTTACTTGAAGAGGAGATTTAATGGCTATAGGTCAAGTGGCTTGCATGATGCTTTGGCCAATTCAATTCAATTTATTCAAATAAAAGATAAAAATAACACCAATAATAATAAAGATCCTGAAAGCAAACTTGTTGAGGACCATAACAACAAAAGATTGAAAATGAAGAAGAGAGAAAAGAAAGAAAGAAAAAACATGGGTAAATAAAGCAAATTGAATAAAAATTTAAAGAATTATAATATCAAAATTTTAGTACATTGTTATACAGTATGCAAAAACTTGTGTATAGCTTGGCATTCAAGGGTATTATATTCTATTGAAGTATAGATTTATAAATGGGGGATCACTGGGCAGAACTAGAGACACACTTGGGGACAATGAAGGAGCGGTTGGATGAACAGAGACAGAGGCCTTCAGAATTATTACAATTAAAATAAGATAATAATTGGAGAGGAAAATGTTTATGGTAAGCAGAGTATGCAAGGGATAGATTTAATTTTTTGATGATTTGTTCAAAAGGGATAATACAGAAATCAGAGTATAAGTCCTGGGTGGGATATAGTCAGGGCCACCAAAAAACTGCTTTGACGCCATGGTTTTGGATAGATTTTTATCAATTGGTAACTGAAGGATAAGTGTTGCCCCAAACGGTTTCATCCTTTTTCGTCTTTTTGCCAGGTGTCTCACCTCTTTCATGAGAGTTAGTTGCAGCTAAGGCCTTAATTCCTGACAAGTGGCTAACAGTTTTGGACCACATAGTTTGAGGAGGGGGGGGGGGGCTCTAGGAAGAGTTTTAGAGATGGGTTGGAATGGAACCTGGCCAAGGGTTTCAGTGGGAGTATCCTTCTCGGGTGGTAGCCTTATGTTCTTTTTTTCCCCTACATTTATTCTGACAAGACAAGACATTCTGACATTTATAAGATTCATGAACTGTTAATCAGTCTTAATTTATGGTTACTTGACCGAAAGTAAATATGACAGTTTTTAATTAGCAATAACACCAATATATTCAATGTTAAGTAGGTTAATCTCAATGGCAGCTATTTTCAGCATAGTATCTTTGCCAATGAACAAGTTCTCCAGAAAGAACTTCAGAGTCTGTGGCAGGTAGTTAAAGTTGTCTCTGAGATTTTTCAGGTGGCCCATCTTAACATACCATACTTAGTCATATCTTGAGTGATACATTTTATGTTGCTTATTCAACAACTCAGCAGCTACACTAATAATGTTCATTTTCTTCTGGTTTTCGTCACTATTGTTTGGTTGTGCGTAGAAGTTTTGCAGTATAGTATGAGCTGTGGGTCATAACCTGACAACACTAGCCTTACTGTTGGTCTCTGCAATCACTACTCCATCATCAAACCTCTCCTTGACATGTTTCTTCATGTAAAATAGGCTATTCAAAGGCTCTTCCGAATCACTAAGAAACTCACTCATCATGTTGACCAAATCATGCACTGTTAACTGCTCATCATCATTCACTTCAAAGAGCTGCATCACCTCTTTATATACTTGCTTTTGATTCATGTTTACTTTCCTAGTTTATTTTTTTCGAGTATGTCAGTTGGATTTCCTGGATTTTTCAAAGGGAGGTTCTTGCCAGATACAAAGTTACAGTGGTATACAACATCTGCTGCATGAAGGTCCAAATTTACTGCTAGAATGTGGCAGTGAACTTTCTCAGACCAGGGATCATTCTGCTTTTGACAGAGTCCCACCAGTGTCTCACCGAACTCTGTTGTGCTGCTGTGAAAGCTGTTTTCCTTCTTGTGAGTCTCAAAAACCACTCTGCTCGAACACAATGAACAATCTGTTTTGAAATCGAATTGTTCTATTAGGTGATTTGAACTCCTCCTTTGGGACTCATTTTACTTGACTAAGAATTTTAAGGGCTGTTCAATAGCCATTGCATTTGTGTAAGAACTTTGTCATGACTTGTGAAAACAATTCCCCACAACAGCTGTCACATCAGTTTGTTTTCCCTTATTTACTTGATTTGTTTATGGATCTTGTTCCTAATTCAATAACAACAACTTTTTCGTCCAATTTGAGCATTTATTTCTTACAGATTAAACAAATCATCATTTTAGACTAGAGTTACACCCCATAAAGTGACGTAATGAGTCACTTTAAGCGAAAGGAAAACTAAACTAATTTTTAAATTTTCAAGTATTTTCTAGTTTGAATGAAAAAATTATCATTCAGACACCATAAATATTTTTGTAGTCTAGATAATGACTTTAGCAATTCTGTTAAAATTTTCAGGAATTATTCTAGTTTCAATTGACAAATCAGATTTTTTGTTAATTCTTGTACCTGAAATCTACCTCTGTATCTACTGCAAACCTTTACCAGCATCAGTTAGAAAGTTGAATTTTCAGACAAAGAATGTGAGACGCAAAAATCCTTTGAAACTCGTGGATGATGACGGTGTTTAAAAAATTCAGACTTTTATGTACCTTAAATCTACCTCAGAGACTACCACACCCTCTTCATCTTCAATCCAAGTTGCTGTAATGATCTGATGTATTAGGGATGTTAAATCACACCCCTTAACCACTTTCTAAATTTGGAATTATTTTTTCAGAATGACATTCTTTACATTAAAAAATCACCCTCAACATAAAAAAACTCAAATTTGTGAAAGAGCTAGAGTGACAAACTTTGTGGACTTGGAATCGGCACATATTTTATAGTCAGATAGTGAAAGAATCGTTTGTATAGCAATTTGTTTGACGTTGACCTGTTTTTTTCTCTATTTTCCTAAAACCTCTCTCCCAACCTAACTCTCTCAAAGCTTGAAGCCCCGAACAATTCTTTTGACTTTAAACATTTAGTTTCATGTTTATCAGCAAAAAAAGAGGGTAGAAATGACATATCTAATTACATTGTCTGGTATCTACACAATCAACATTTTATGTCTCAACCTCAAATTCAGCCTCAAAAACCCAAATTTGTGAAAGGGCTAGAGCAGTAAACTTCTCAGATTCAGAATCAGTACATATTTTTTAGTCAGAAAGTGAAATAATCATTTGTATAGCAATTTGTTTGTGGTCAAACCCCATTTTTACTAGACTACTAAGACAAATTCAATGTTAGAAGAATAACATTTACAAACAGAGGTAGGTTTTGAAATAATATTACACTAAATATCTCTACTATCTTTGAAATTATGGAGAAATATTTCGTATTTGCTGATAAGGAATGATAATTACAGTCTGATTGTGACCATATTTAAGTATAGGTTGACGAAATGCATATGACATTCAATATATCTCATTGCTTTTTTTTAGCTTGGGCACAATAATGTAAAACTCCTATAAATAAATTGTCTGCAAGGGGAAATTTTAGCTAAAATGGAATTCTCCAGGGGGAATTTCCCGGGCAGGGGGGGGGCAGTATTTAACATGGGAAAAACTTTCAATGGGAGGTAAGGAATTTTCCAGCATAATTTAAAAACAGTCAAAAATTAAATATTTTTTTTCAACTGAAAGTTAGGAGCAACATCAACACTTAAAACTAACAAAAATTAATTCGTATGTTTTGGGGGATTGCCCCATCCTCAAGATCTCACTATTCAGGCTAAAATCTGACTTTTTGTCCCAATTTTTTAAGAACTACTCCTGAAACACAAGGGCATTTAATTAGAACAATAAGCCTTCTTAAAATTCTAAAAAAAACTGTAGCATAAAAATCAAGGTCTTGAAGGAGGGGGCAACCCCCTTCATATACATAATAATTCATGGTTGTTTGAAATTTTGATGCTGCTCCTTACTTTCAGTTTTACATTTATTTAATAAAAGATCTAAAGGATTAAACACAGCCAAGTGTTGGTTTCTTCTCGAATGCTGGTACTGTGTATATCCAAGAAAGATATAAAGATCATGGTTCAACTGTAAGGATGATAATTCCATTATATCAAGCTTGTAGGCTATAGTCAACAATGTTAGTTTTGGATTGTGGCGAAGTGCTATGATTTCCAAGAGGTTGTCATTCATGATTGCACACAGGCATGGATGTACAAGGGCACATTTTGCAGCCTCCAGCCCCACAAAATTATAATTTTCATAAATATTTGTATAGAGGTCTGTAAATCTCATATAGTTCTTGTGTTGTCTTTCTGCTTTGCTGTTTCACAATCCTCCTCCCCCCACTCCCAAAATGAATTATATCTAAACAGATTTCAGCTTATGGGGTATACAGGCATGCATGTACTAGGATACATTGTATAGGCCCAGCCCTGCAAAATTATAATTTCCATAAATATTATGATAGACTAGAGGTTTGTAAATTAATATAGTTCTAGTGTAATCTCCCTGCTTTGCAAAGTTTTAAACCCCCTCCACCCCCAAGACGAATTGCTTCTGAGCATATTTCTGCTTATTGGGCTGACAAAGCCCTCCAATGGTATTGTTTTATCTTACATTAATTTGTATTGTACCCTATTCCAAATTTATTTCTTCAAATTTATTTTTAAAAATTTTGTCCGTAAAAAAAAATTATGGTATCAGCCAAGGATTTGGTAGGTATGCAGAAGAAGGAAGCTTTTTGGGCCCACCACCTCAAATCTATGATTTTAACTGCTCTTGCCATTTTGAATCTTTTTTATTTGATTTTTCTGTTAATTGTTCTTTTTTAATTTGTGTCCCCTTACAAACTCCTAAAATGAACTCCTGCACATGTCCATGGTAACCTTATTGGTGTAAATAATATCATTTCTTAGAAAAAATTAAATATAGTTGTCCAAAAAGTTAATGAGAAAGGATGAGATTTGATAAGACTATTTTTCTGGGAAAAAATGACTATTCAGCTTTTATTGTAAATGATACGTAATTCAAGTAAATTGATATTATGAATTGGTTCAAGGAGTTGAACTAACTTATTAGATTAAAGAGTAAGAAGTGTATTAATAAATCAAATTGATATATTCAACAGATTCAAAATGAAGTATCCACCCCTCAAAAAAGATCAAATAGTGAAACAGGGCCACTGTTTATATGATAATGTGCCATACTATTGTTTTCCATCAGGTAATTCAGTAAATGCGATCAAAATTAATAGTCCCTCTTTTTGTCACCTTTTCCTAAGTAATTTTTTTTATGTATTATCAATTTTAGTCTAGCTCTAAAATGTAATATGTCAGCGGCTGAGATCTCCGCGTCTTCTTTTCTTAATGACCTTTGTTTGTTCATTTACTTTTTATTTAACTTTTTTTTTTCATAAAGTATACATTTGAGAGCTATTCATTGTTTGACAGTAAAATTTTGGTCGTAAAAGACTAAAGAAACCTTGAATGTAGAACTAAGAAGAATTTGTGGTCCAGGACATAACTTCTTATGAGAATAAACACAATTGCTGGCAAGAGAAAGTGAAATAGTTCATTTTTGGAAAATTAAAACCTTCTAAAAATCATAAGGGAAGAAAAAGACACTGGAAAAGGATTGGATATAAGGACTGTTCTTCTTCTTTAGTGATGGGACTTCATTTCGTATCATGGCTTAATCCACCTCCTCTGCCCATACTTTTTATTTACCTTCTGGGCTCTTTTTAATTGACAAGGTCTTTGTCCCTTACTTGCAGAGATAAAAAGAAATGTAAAATGTATATTTTATCAATGCCTTTTTATGGTTCAATATTACCATCCCAGCTTGATATTTACCATCTTGGTTAAGTTGAATTGACGCGGGCCTTGACCTCTCTTGTGGAGACAAAAAAAGTAAAGCATTTAGTTTTTTTTTTACCATCTACAGATGGTATATGGTATATGGTATGTACGGTATGGTATATATTATGGTATGGTAGATGGTATATGGTGCATTATTTACAACGTAGGAAAAATGAAAGTTCTGTTTAATTCTCCATGTAAATTCCTACTTGACCCTTGAAATAACTCAACCTTTCTTAACTAGGTGTCAAGGTCAGGTACTACAAATTGATTTGGATGATAATGAGGTCCTTGTTAGATTAAAAGGTCCAAGTGTCATATGGGAGGAATGGATCAATTTTAAGTGTGTAAGAAAGCTGAATAGGTAAGCATAGGCACTGTTGCTTTTTCATCTAACAAGGTTTCAGTTTAATGCTACTAACCGTTTGATGTAGAACAATATTATATTTTATTCTTAAATTTTTGTAACTTTGCAAAGTTGTATTGGTTCTTTTATCTGATGACATTACAAGACAACGCTTGTGTCCCACTAAAAGGTTTTTTTTTCATTTGCAAATTGCAGTTAAAACAATATGTGAGTTGGTGAAAAGTTCTAAAGTCAGTAATTTATAGACTTTATAAGAGAAAGTTAAAAATGAAAATGATTTTTTGTAGTTTTCCTTGAAAAATGTTTATCTCTAATTTCTTATTCCTCTCTAAGTTAGGGAAGGTTGAAATATGCATTCCCCCTCCTTCTCTCACTCTGTGGTTTTGATGATTTTCTGATGTTAGGTACCCCAACATTCGGCTATCGAGAATTATTTAAGATGTAGGCCTACTACAATTTGGGTGATACATAGCTAGGGGGTATCTATGAACTTATGGTGCTTTGAGATGTATTGGTTTAGTTTTCAGATTAAACAATATCTTTACAACAAAATAATCACCCCTTCCCTCTTACGAAGTCACTTTTCTTTAGAGCTGAAGAGAAGAAAAGACAGAGTGAATATTATGAAATTAATAATAAAAATTATTGTTTTTTACAGATAGTCTTTTCTAACATGCCTGATAGAGAAGAGAATTTCTGTTGCTGAATGACTCTTGACTTCAAAGCGTATTCCAGATCTAGGCTTTACTAACCTCCCCAACTAATATATAAAAAGTAGTGCATAACCTGTATTCATGAGTAAATTTCTCTAATCTGTTTTTGAGTAAATTAGCTAAAATGTACAGAAACTCTGGGATTGAGGCATAATAAGCATCAGAGCCATATCCAGAAAAAAATTATCTGATATTCTTCGATAGCCCCCCCCCCTTCTACTGAAAGGCTTAGTGTAGCTATGATATCAATGGTATGTTTTAATTTTTTGTACCTGATGTGATTAATTTTAACTTTTTTATCTGTAAATTGTGTTGTCTCAGAACAAATGCAAACAACTGTTCTGTATTTGGTGAATAAGTGTATATTATGCTAAAATAGAAAGTCAAGGATTCGTCATTTTGCTGTGCTAAAATGAATTTGTCCCACTTTCACTAGGAATGTGGTTGTAGCTACTATTTTTCAGGAGAATTACTTTAACAGTCCAATCTAGACAGTAAGAATTGAGGAGAAAAAACTAACTTGTGAAATATGTAATATCCATATTTCTTTTAAATATTTTCAATTTACCCTGTGTTTTATCCCCCTTTATATGAGTCATTTTGATGGATTTTGTCTGAAGGAGCACAGAAAATCTTTCCTGTACATAGATTATGCTGATGATTTAAGCATCTTAGATGGAAGTGTGAGCAAAATGAATGAGCTTTTAGAGGTTTTGCGAGTTCAGGGTGCTAGAATAGGTTTAAAAATCATTATTAAGAAGACTAAGTGGCTAAGGCTTGGAATTAGTGAAGATGAAAAGGTAACGTTGCGAAACGATAAGATTGATCAGGTGGACAGCCTCACTTACCTTGGTAGTATTATTAGTAAAGATGGTGGGAGCAGTGAAGATGTTAATACTGGAATAGGCAAGGCTCAGGGTGTATTTTTTCAAAGGTGAAAACAATTTGAAAGGATAGGAAGATAAGTCTGCAAACCAATGTTAGAATATTGGAAGCTGCAGTGATGACAGTGGTCAAATATGGCTCTGAAACATGGGTGCTCCGAAAAGCGGATGAATATTTGCTAGATGCTTTCCAGAGAAATTGCCTACAGATTGCTTTAGGTACCCGGCTGACTGACTGTATTTTAAACGGTAGGCTTGACGAAAAGTGTGGTTCAGTCCCGCTTTCTATGGGTATAATGAGAGAAAGGTTGAGATGGCTAGGGCACGTCCTGCAGATGAAGGATGACAGATTGTCGAAGATCGTCCTTTTCGGCCAACCGTCTAGGGCTAAACCGAAAACAAATCTTCTGTGGTTGGGGTGGGAGGATGTCATAAGAAAGATTTAAGGGAGATGGGAACTTTCTGGGAGGGTGTAAAGAGAGGGGCATTGAATAGATTGGGATGGAGGAGGAACGTGCAACCTTTTTTGGAGGGGAGAGGGTCTAAACCCTCCCCCTAGATGCGTCCTTGATAAAGAGGTTCTAATAGAATATGATGATTTACCAAATCCAAAGCCTTTTCTGCGAGTTCTTATATAGTGCCATTACAAGTTAGTTCATGCTTGTTGCAGTGTCTCTACTCATGAAATCGCTACCTCAACTATAATATTTAGATGTTATGCATCTCATTCAGGTTTCTTTATTATATTTTAACATTGTTTTAGCAAGAATCCTAATGTTTCTCAACTAACCTAGATAGGCTCCAATTAAGTTTCAATTGTGGGGACTATTTATCCCATGGGAGGCGACCTTCTGAATTTAAACACTTATCCTTTTGATGCTATAATTATTATAAATAGTTCCCTTGGTCACAATAACCGCTTGGTGTAAATACCCTTGATAACACTAAGCATGTTTCAAGTTTTGAAGGAGGTCAGCCCAAGGAGATTATTATCTTATGGCACTTTGACTTAGCGCTCAGAGTTTGTCCTTGTCAGTAAATCATTGAAAACATATTTTTTTTTGGTGAGCAACCTAATATTGTGGGGTAATATTATTGGCTTCTGCTATTGAAATGCTATTGGATATTCAGGGTTATTGTATGGAACGATTAAATCTATGCAAAATGGCTAAAGATGGTCTCGCTATGTATATATCGGGTAATTTGCAATATTGTGTATGGGATTGCTCCAAAAGATGCTCCAAGGTCCGTTTGTTGCAATATGTGTCACCTAGATGAAATGCCGTATCCTAATTCAATATAATTGAGCACAATGTTGATTTATTTGCATTTGGTGATGATAGTACGCTTGTTTGTGCTGAGCGGGATCAAAATAATTTGGTAATAAAGCTTTAGATGCTGATGGACAGAGCTTACGAGTGGTTTGAAGCAAATTGTCTTGCTCTAAATGTCAAAAGAGTACAAGGGGCTGGATACTCTCAAATAATTAGGTCCGGTTGTGATATGTTAAACACCTGACATAACATCCAAAATATAATTTTTTCTTGATAAACAATTAAAAAAGAAACAATTGATTGGTCAAAATTAAATATATATATATATATATATATATATATATATATATATATATATATATATATATATATATATATATATATATATATATATACTAGCTGTTGGGGTGGCGCTTCGCGCCACCCCAACACCTAGTTGGTGGGGGCGCTTCGCGCCCCCCCCAAGCCCCCCCCGCGCGCGTAAGTCGTTACGCGCCATAATAGTTACGTGCCATTGTAGTTGTGTCCCTATGTCCCACCTGTGAATATAGATATATATATATATATATATATGGTTTTAACTACGTAAAACTTGCGAATATACAACATTCTTTGCTGTCCCATTGTCTTTGCATATAAATAGATTGTCAGGTTTACCGACTCTTGAACATGCAACATATAATGGTCCATGGGAAAACAATCTGTATTCAGATCTATACCTCATGATTCTAATGATTGCCCTTGAGCTTTGTTGATGGTGATTGCTAATCGACCATTCCCTGTCCCGGTGTCCCGGTCGTCATTTACATCCCCCTGTTTCCCCCGGTGTCCCCGTTGTAGTTGTGTCCCTGTGTCCCGGTCGTCATTTATATTCCCTGTGTCCTGGGTCCCGGTCATCATTTGTATCCCGGTGTCCCGGTCTGTATATACATTCGTTTTTTAGTTTTGTTTTTCTCCTTTATTTTTTTCCTTTTTTTTTCTTTTTTAGCTTATTTAGATTTTTAGATTTTTTAGTTTTTTTTATTAGTTTTTAGTTTTTATTTCTTTTTAGTTTTTTTGTCCCGGTCGTCATTTATATCCCCCTGTTTCCCCCGGTGTCCCCATTGTAGTTGTGTCCCTGTGTCCCGTTTTTTTTTAGTTTTTAGTTTTTTTAGTTTTTTACCTTTTTTTAGTTTTTTTAGTTTTTTTAGTTTTTTAGCTTTTTTATTTTTTTTATTAGTTTTTAGTTTTTTTGTAGTTTTTGCCTTTTTTTTAGTTTTTTTAGTTTTTTAGCTTTTTTATTAGTTTTTAGTTTTTTTTGTAGTTTTTGCCTTTTTTTAGTTTTTTCAGTTTTGACGTCACCTGATCCAGCGCCCCCCCCAAGCCCCCCCGCGCGCGTAAGTCGTTACGCGCCATAATAGTTACGCGCCATTGTAGTTGTGTCCCTATGTCCCACCTGTGAATATAGATAGATATATATATATGGTTTTAACTACGTAAAACTTGCGAATATACAACATTCTTTGCTGTCCCATTGTCTTTGCATATAAATAGATTGTCAGGTTTACCGACTCTTGAACATGCAACATATAATGGTCCATGGGAAAACAATCTGTATTCAGATCTATACCTCATGATTCTAATGATTGCCCTTGAGCTTTGTTGATGGTGATTGCTAATCGACCATTCCCTGTCCCGGTGTCCCGGTCGTCATTTACATCCCCCTGTTTCCCCCGGTGTCCCCGTTGTAGTTGTGTCCCTGTGTCCCGGTCGTCATTTATATTCCCTGTGTCCCGGGTCCCGGTCGTCATTTGTATCCCGGTGTCCCGGTCTGTATATACATTCGTTTTTTAG
This sequence comes from Artemia franciscana, assembly GCF_032884065.1. Lineage (NCBI taxonomy): Eukaryota > Metazoa > Arthropoda > Branchiopoda > Anostraca > Artemiidae > Artemia > Artemia franciscana. The sequence continues at coordinate 14,266,845 of NC_088878.1, read as the reverse complement.
TTTTGTTTTTCTCCTTTATTTTTTTCCTTTTTTTTTCTTTTTTAGCTTATTTAGATTTTTAGATTTTTTAGTTTTTTTATTAGTTTTTAGTTTTTTTTTCTTTTTAGTTTTTTGTCCCGGTCGTCATTTATATCCCCCTGTTTCCCCCGGTGTCCCCGTTGTAGTTGTGTCCCTGTGTCCCGGTCGTCATTTATATTCCCTGTGTCCCGGTCGTCATTTGTATCCCGGTGTACCGGAGTTGTGTCCCTGTGTCCCGGTCGTCATTTATATTCCCTGTGTCCCGGGTCCCGGTCGTCATTTGTATCCCGGTGTCCCGGTCTGTATATACATTCGTTTTTTAGTTTTGTTTTTCTCCTTTATTTTTTTCCTTTTTTTTTCTTTTTTAGCTTATTTAGATTTTTAGATTTTTTAGTTTTTTTATTAGTTTTTAGTTTTTTTTTCTTTTTAGTTTTTTTGTCCCGGTCGTCATTTATATCCCCCTGTTTCCCCCGGGTCGTCATTTATACTCCCTGTGTCCCGGTGCTTTGTTGATTGCTAATCGAACATTCCTTTTGTCCTGGTCGCTTTCTCTTTGAGTGTCGTCATTTATTTTTTTCTTTTTTAGTTCTTTTAGTTTTTACCTTTTTTAGTTTTTTTTAGTTTTTAGTTTTTTTAGTTTTTTACCTTTTTTTAGTTTTTTTAGTTTTTTTTAGTTTTTTTGTAGTTTTTGCCTTTTTTTTAGTTTTTTTAGTTTTTTAGCTTTTTTATTAGTTTTTAGTTTTTTTTGTAGTTTTTGCCTTTTTTTAGTTTTTTTAGTTTTTTAGCTTTTTTATTTTTTTTATTAGTTTTTAGTTTTTTTTGTAGTTTTTGCCTTTTTTTTCTCTTTGAGTGTCGTCATTTATTAGTTTTTTCCTTTTTTTTTTTAGTTTTTTATTGGTTTTTACCTTTATTTTAGCTTATTTTTCAGTTTTTTCCTTTTTTTTAGTTTTTTTTATTTTTTATTTTTTTTAGTTTTTTACCTTTTTTTAGTTTTTTTAGTTTTTTAGCTTTTTTACTTTTTTTATTAGTTTTTAGTTTTTTTTGTAGTTTTTGCCTTTTTTTAGTTTTTTCAGTTTTTTTTTTAGTTTTTTATTGGTTTTTACCTTTATAGTTTTTTTAGTTTTTTAGCTTTTTTATTTTTTTTATTAGTTTTTAGTTTTTTTTGTAGTTTTTGCCTTTTTTTAGTTTTTTCAGTTTTGACGTCACCTGATCCAGTTTTTTCAGGTGACGTCACCTGACACATCCATCCATCCATCCACAGACAACTTATTTTTATATATATAGATATATATATATATATATATATATATATATATATAAATTTTAATTTAAGTTTTGTTCTTTTTGTTATTACAAGTGGAAAAGTAAAAAGCGTTTACTATCCTAAAGCGTTACCATTTTATTAGGATATGAGCTATGAAAAAGATAGAAAATATACTAAATTAGGCAAAAGAAATACATATAAAGAAGGAAATATACTCGGTGACTCACAAATCGTCGTACCAAAACAACTAATCTATTTATTTGATTTCTGCATCCCCACTGCCAAAAACATGGCGGAATCATTCAAAGGCTTGACATCTCCTGTCTTTAATTTCCCCACAACTATAGTGCATCATCCCTCCCAAGTTTGATGCTTGCTTTGGTCTTTAAGAGATCAAATTTTGTTCCTGAACTGTTTTATTTACTTTGCTTCCAGCAAAGTAAATTGAGTTCTTGAGTGACTTTTTTCAGAAAAGAAGACAACCAACTCTATTTTTTTATTGTTAAATTCCAATAAAAATGATCTTAATAAATCCAGCTTCTTAAAAAGACCAAAAAAAAATTATTTTAATCGCCCCCTTCCCGTCTAATATTTTAGATTGACTCGGTTTCAGTCTCACCTCCTCCAGTTCCAAATTTGCACCGCTCCAAAATGGAGATTTGAGTAATTTAAAGTGACAGAGTTTTGAATTTGTTTTTAGTTTATCAAACAAAAAAAATTTCAATCGTTGTCTTCAGTTCCTATACGAAACAGCAAATATTTTCCATAATTTTTTTCCCGTTTGTAATTTGAATCCTAACTCCCAATCAAAGAAAGCAAGAAAAAAAGAAGAGATCACACAATTCAACCCCAAGAATTTAAGCCTAAAGCTCTTTTGATGGGTCTCACGAGTCAAGGCATGTACAAAGAATTTCTAGAGGAGGAGGTCTGTCAATAAAAAAAAAGTTAAACTCATTTTTAAAATGAACAAAAAAGTAAAGGATTTTTTTTTCTCAAGAATATATGAATATAAGTGAATACGAGGGGCACAAAGGCATTGAGTTTTACGCAACATAAACACCGAATTTATCTAGGTTTTATATGCATAAACAAAAAAAGTTCATGAGCTGAGGAAAAAAAGTAAAAAAGGATGAAATTAGGGAAACACTGATCGTTTTTTTTGCCCGTTTTTATCACTTATATTTACAGATTCTAGAAAAAAATATTTTCAAATTTTTAATTTTCCAATAAAAAACAAAGAATATCATGTCTCATCCAAGATTACAACCAAGTTAATACAGCCTCAAGAGGTACTCTCACCGTTATGCTATACTGATAAAAGTGAGAAATAACTGAACATTCGGAATTTATTGAAAAATAGTTCACAAATTAAAAAAAATTATGAAAGAAAAAAATTAATGGAAGACGGAACAAAAAAATCATTAAGTTAATAAAACAAACTGGAAATGATCTATTCAAAAAATTAACAGGGATGATAAGGAAAAAACTATGATTTAATAAAGAAGTACAGAAAAATTTGAAGAAATTCACGTTTTCAGGAGGTCGGGGCCTCATCCCAGCCTGCCTTGTCCCTATGCATTAGTTTTTAAGTAAACTCTAATCCTACCCTATACAGTTATAAGGCTGTTCATCTTCTTTATTAAAATGGACACTGGTCAAGCTGTCTTTTCCTAAAGGCAAATATTTAGTGATTGTCCTTTTCAGAAAAAGGCATGCTGAACAAACAAAAGCAGTACCATTAAATTCTTTATTTTATACTATTTTCAAATATCATACACCAACCCTCCTCATGATTCAGGATATAGCACGGAAGGGATATATTAAAGATAAAACCCAACCAATAAAATTCTTACTGTACAATATGAAAGAACACTAAAGAATATATCAAGAAAGAATGTCATCACAATATTTGACACAACAATGAAAATTGTTTTTACAGTTATATAAGGGACTTCAGATGGGGAGGGGGGTGACCCCCCAAGATTGGGGGGGAGGTCAATCAAGAGTGACCATGATACATGGAAAAAGTCTAGCATAAAATCAAAAATTCCGGTTCAAATAACTACCCACTCCCTCTTGAATGCTTTGATTTGGCCTTGGTTATCACCCAGAAAATAATCTTATATAAAAAGACCATGTTTTGTGTAAAACCTGATATTATGTCCAACCAATCAGAAGGAAGGAGTGGGGTTGTTACCCAAAGAATAATATATAAATTATCTTATAATCACATATCTAAAAATAAACTAAAAAATAGCTTCTATAATTATTTACCTATGTTTTTATTAGGCAATAAAGTGTTATCGAATTTAAACAAAAGTAGGGTGAAACCTGTCTAAAAATTCCACAAACCTTGTCACAAATCAATTAGCCAAAGGAAATGATAGAACAGCCCATGTCTTCCCTCCTGCAAAGAGAAAATAACATTCCATTTTCAAAGTTTCCATTTCAAAATTTTCAAGAAGGAAATACAAAAAAAAATATTATAGAAGAATATGAACTGCCCTTCCGAAGAACTTTACAGAATCTTTGTAGTGTTTGGCTATAATTAGATTAAGCGATATATTGAAATTTTTACTTTCGATATCGATTTCAATATTCGTGTTTTTCGAGAGAGTAGGGGAGGAGAGAGAGAGAGGAGAGAGAGAGAGAGAGAGAGGAGAGAGAGAGAGAGGAGAGGAGAGAGAAGAGAGAGAGAGGAGAGAGAGAGAGAGAGAGAGAGAGAGCGAGAGAGAGAGAGAGGAGAGAGAGAGAGAGGAGAGAGGAGAGAGAGAGAGAGAGAGAGAGAGAGAGAGAGAGAGAGAGAGAGAGAGAGAGAGAGAGAGAGGAGAGAGAGAGAGAGAGAGAGAGAGAGAGAGAGAGAGAGAGAGAGAGAGGAGGAAAAAGACAAACTTACTGAGTATATGAAATCCACGAGATGTACCAATGATTTACAGTAGGATAACATATTGTAATTTCTGAAACTCATTTTGACTGTTTTTTTTGTGTTACTTCTTGTGTAAATGGAATAAGGATCACAGCCTTATTGCCTTAAGCGGTAAAGAAACTTGTGAACATCACATATTATCAGAATCAGCTATTTCAAAACAGCTTTCATAATACTTGACAGCAAATATCGCAAACTAAATAGCACTGTTTTTACCCTAGGATTGTTTATCAAAGGTACTAATAAAAATGGCACGAATGATTTATTAATAGTTAGTTCTGAAAGGTAATGGCACTAATTTGTTCCTCTTCCTGGTGTTAATTACTAAGTTGGCAGCAAGGAGTAGAAGGATATCGGTGCTTGGGACTAGCACAGAGAAAATGACCAAAACAAACCAGCCATCAATAAAGACAATGGTGAGTTCCACATAGCGAAATTTGGGAACCCATTACCCATAGACTGAAAACTCACAAAAAACTCCACCCCTCTCCTATAGGCCCAACCTCTTTAAGATCTATTAGGATAGCGGCAATCAATGCCTCCACCAAAATTCGGGCCTTATCACAACAATGATTCCTATGTTCGGCTCATTATTAGTGTTTTTCAGTGATTTTAGTTTTATTTATTTAGTGATTGTATTTTCTGGCAAGAGATTTGAATTTGAACTTGATGATGAGAGGCACAGGTCCTGTTAAAATTACTGTTTGAAGAAAATCTATCACCTGACATCCATAGCTTAGATAAGCTTATTACTATCTACCATTATTATGCCTAAAAGTCAGGGTGGCCTCAGAGAATATACTCCCATGTAACAAAATCCCTGAATTTTTTGGTCGCTGAAAATGGGCACTAGAACTTTTAATTTCCGTTTGAATGAGCTCTCTTGTAACATTTTAGGACCATTGGATCAATACGATCACCCCTAGGAAAAAAAAAACAAATAAACGAATAAATACGCATCCGGGATTTTTCTCTTGGCAAAAAAAACACTAATTTCCACATTTTCGCAGATAGGAGCTTGAAACCTCTACACTAGGGTTCTCTGATACGCTGAATCTGATTGTGTAACTTTCATTAAGAATCTCTGATTTTTATGGGTTTTTGCCCTTTTTTGAGAATAAGGCAAATTTTCTCGGGGTCGTAACTTTCTATGGGTAAGACTAAACTTGATGAAACTTATGCATGTGAAATCAGCACAAAAATCTAATTCTTTTGATTTATCTATTTGTAACACATTCTGTTTTTTCGAAGTTTTGGTCATTACTTTGTTACAACTAATTGTTTGACTCTATTCATTTTTTTGAGCGTAATTTGACCAAGTAATTTTCTCCTCGTTGGTTGTCCTTTTTTACTCAAATATTGTTTATTTTTCTGATTTTCCTTTTTCTGATATTTTTCTCTTTTTCCTTTTTGTATGTGATCGTTTTTTGTTGTTGCTAGAGTTGTTTATCAATAAAAAAATAATGAAAAAGGAAAAGAGTAGCTCTTAAGGCTTCCTCGTATTGATTTAGTCCCCCATCCCTCTTCTCCCTAAAAAAAACTTAAAAGTCTTTGAATTAATTTAAATTACCATGTTGGCTCTCTTCATTTGCAAAGTTATAAGTCTCTGCCCTATTTAGAAAGATTAGAACTTTACACGTATTCTTCACATTAAACTACGGTAATTCAAACCGCACCATGTAGAATGCTTTCTGAACCTAATATTTATATTCTAACGCTTAAATGAAATCTTTCTCAATAACATACGGTATTTAATATCTGTACTGAAAAAATAATCAACTTTTGCTTAATTGCAACTTTTTTGCTTAATTTTAATCCGCCCCCCCCCCCCCCACTCCCTATCTCCTGAAATATTTATCTTACTCACTAACAAAAATGGATATAAACAATTTTTTATGCGTTCTTTTTAGTTTTGTTTATAAAGCTCCCCAAGAAAAAATCCCTTTGTAACCCCTCCCTCCCCGTCAAAAAAAGGTTGAGTATACAGCTATTGGTATATTTCCCCTAAAACCGACGGATGGTAATTGTAGTGACTCCAAAGAAAAATAGATAGGATCCATGAACATATAGATAAATAGGATATGGCTGCTTCATGAACAAATAGATAGGATCCCTAGGTAGAAACATAATTATTTTATAAGGTGATTTTAATGCTCGGATTCTTAGAAAGAAGAAATGATAATATCCTAGCGCAGTATATTCGATAGAGGAAAAGAAGAAATATTAACGGTTATTGACTGATGCAATTTTCTTCGTATACTTTTATTTAAGGTACAACGATTGGCTTTTATTCTGGGTTAATTTATCAGAAAAATATATATATGGCTTTTAATGATGGTAATTTTTAAAAAAGACTACCATTTTTCAACTGAAATTTTAAACTCTATCCTTTTATGAAACACATACGATGATTTGAAAAATTAGCATATTTTTTTACAACGTAACTAAAACATAAGTTTAAAAATTCTTTAATTTGCATTCTATTTTATGAATTCATTTAAAGGTGATGCAATGTCTGAAAGTGACGTCATTAGCACTTTACACACCAGATGACGTCAGCATATCTATGTGTATCATTGCAGGTCATGCAATGTCTGAAAGTGACGTCATTAATACTTCACACCAAGTGACGTCAACATATCTATATAAGAATATGTAGTTGAAGTTCATCATTTAGTTGATTACAAGCATTACACCCAAGATGTATCCCGAAGGATTTAGACATTTGTATGCGCGGAAAAAAGTCCAAAAGGGCCGTGTATGGAGAATGATTCAGCAACTCCAAAACTCGCATATGAAACAGAAATGCTTCAATGAAAGTGACCAAAAATGGGCATCGGTTGAAAAATTGAAACACATTTTTGACAACAAAGAAGCAGCAAATCCATCAGTTGATGCAGCAGCACTGGATCAAAAGTTTGAGGGTAGAGAAAATGGAACAGGAGCACCTGTTCAAAACAAAATCAGAAACTCCACCCAAATGACCAAGAATTGCAGCACCGGCAACGTAATTGAAGCACTACCAGGTGGCAAAATATTGCAGACATTTGAGAAGAACGCACGAGGAAAAACAAATCCTGAAACAAAGCTAATAAACCGAGAAAAAATCAACCGTTCCATCAAAGCAGAAAAAAAAATTGGCTGTTATAATACTTACGAGGAGGAAGCAACAATTGACGAGATATCTGAAACGCTGACCCAAAAGTTTGAGGAAATAGAAGGAGGAAAAAGAAATGCTGAAACAAAGTTGCCAGATCAAGAAAAAACTGATTGCACAATCAACGTGAAACATAAGATGGTTCAGAAACTCCAAAACTCGCATATGAAACAGAAATGCTTCAAGGAAAGTGATCAAAAATGGGCATCGGTTGAAAAATTGAAACACATTTTTGACAACAAAGAAGCAGCAAATCCATCAGTTGATGCAGCAGCACCGGATCAAAAGTTTGAGGGTAGAGAAAATGGAACAGGAGCACCTGTTCAAAACAAAATCAGAAACTCCACCCAAATGACCAAGAATTGCAGCACCGGCAACGTAATTGAAGCACTACCAGGTGGCAAAATATTGCAGACATTTGAGAAGAACGCACGAGGAAAAACAAATCCTGAAACAAAGCTAATAAACCGAGAAAAAATCAACCGTTCCATCAAAGAAGAAAAAAAAATTGGCTGTTATAATACTTACGAGGAGAAAGCAACAATTGACGAGATATCTGAAACGCTGATCCAAAAGTTTGAGGAAATAGAAGGAGGAAAAAGAAATGCTGAAACAAAGTTGCCAGATCAAGAAAAAACTGATTGCAGAATCAACATGAAACATAAGATAACGCCGCCAAGACAGTTAGATAAATGTAGCAATGAAGAGAAAAACAAAGATAAAGACAGGTGTAAGATGTGCCAACAGAAATTAGAAACATTTGATATGCAAGATGATTGTTGTGAAATGTACAAGATACAAGAACAAATATGTCATTATCTATCAAAACATAATATTTCGAAACGAAATCAATTAGATATTGCTCAAATACTAGAAACTCTTTCCAGTGAGCTGGATGTAATTGATAAAGACAAAATTATCGCTATTGACAACATCCTTGAGACAATTCAGTTGCAGATATCCCTTTTGGCTGGCCTATATTTGTCGGAGAATGATCCAATCTGCTTAGAACGTTTGAAAATGCTATATCATTTAGACCAACAAATAAGACAAGAAAAATCAGAATTATCTGAGAAAAGTTCACTCAAAGATAGATTAAGGTCTCTAATATCTAAAAAGAGTATTAGCAATTTCCAATTGTGGTCACCTTTTAGAGTTGTTAAAGCTCAGACAGACAAGGATCTTGATATACAAAATATGCAAGAAGTGTGGAGTTACTGTTGGAGTCGTGAAAGTTTGAAAGAAAGCACAATTGAAAAAATTTTGAATCTCGAAAAAACACTGGAAAATATTTCAAATAAATTAGACAAGATCGAGAGTATAAAAGAAAATGCAATTGAGACGTTCCTCAAATCTATAATGATAAGAGAATTACGTCTGGCTGCCATATATGTGATTAATCGAGACAAAAATTACTTGCAAGAAATACACCGGCTATTAAATTTGGATAAGAAAATTTCCCAATTGAGTGAAAATACAAAATGCCAGAGAAAGTGGGATAACAGCGCTCTTGAGAAAGTGGTTACATCCTTGACAAATAGCTTGGCAATTTAGTTTTATTTTATCTGTGTTTGTTTTCTTTATATAAAATTTATTTAGCAATAAAAATTTTCCAAAGCTTACCTTGTTAGTAGTCGAAGCTCCACCATAAAGACTCATTTTTACAGAATGAGATGTCATATGTCATTCTAGATTCGGTTTGTCTCTGAAGTGGTTAGATTTTATTTCCTGGCTATATATGCCAAAATCTTATATGTGCAAATAAATAGTTTCTTAGACCATGAGACCTCCCTGTATTCTGAAAAATACTTTCCCTCCCAGGGACTTACATGTTATTTTGTCAAAGGAGTCGGGGTTACAAATAACTTTTAAATTTGTATAAAAAACTATATGATTGTTGCTAAGGTTTTACGAGACGGACAAACTTTTTATTGGGGGGGGGGGGGTCAACCAAGAACGGGGTGAAACCTCTTTTTTCTTTTCTGAGAAAGGTAAATGCGCATTCAAAATATTAAGATGTTTCCATTGAAAGATGATACGGCATGTGGTTTTGGAAATTTCAAAAACGATTAAAAGACTTGGTTCATTAATGTGAAGAGGTTGAATATACCTGTATATATTTCACCAATTAGAGTTTCTGATTCGCAATTAAGGCAATCCAATTTATGGCGATAGATTTTAGTAAAATGCTATATTTGTATAAATAATGCTTACATAACTTGGTAGTCCTTAAGTATGAAGGAGATAGTTCAAGGGCGCATAGAAAGGTACATAGAAAGCACTGACCCCTTTGAATACCCCCAAGGAAGGTAACTCAACAGCATAGTTTTTGGGACTGCGGAAAATCTTGGGGGACTGCGCTCGGGCAGACGCCTGTCCACACATTGGAAAGTATCTTCTTTCGGGCTCTTTCATATATCGTGCATTAGGCAGTTTAAAGCAAAAACCATATTATTTTTGTTGTTTTGAAAATACAGCGACAAGTAAAATTGATCATTGGGCCCTATTGAAAAGATTAATTTTTTTATAAACACATATATTTGAAATATTATGGAAGAATTGTGCTTAAAATCCTAAGCATATGAGAGAGCTGAGTGTATAATCTATAGAAAATGGTTCTGGAATTTTAAATACATTTTTTTCGTTTTCCTTCGTCTTGCGTTAAATAAAATGATAGTCTCAATGTTCAGTCACCATAATTAGAATACATTGCCTCAGCTGATGGAAATTCCTGATGCATTTTGTTTCGGAAAATTAATTATTTCCCGCTTATTTGTTGATATTTGGAGCAAATTTATTCAGAGGAAGTCAGGGAGGGGGGGCTTGTTGGTATTCATCACTTTTTATTCTTTAAAGAGAACTCAAGAAATATATTTTCAATCAAGTGTGCATTTTCTAAAGTTTACACGACTACCCCTTCCATAAGAACCTTATGTACCCCTGAAGCATAACTTACAACCCATGATTCACCTCTTGAAGGCCTCTGATTCGACAACACCAGAGGCATTGTTTTAAGAAATATTGACTATTTCTGAACAAATGAGATGTCAAAATTTATATTAGATTTATTTGGAAAAACACAGCGTGGGGGTGGGGGTGACTGTCCTCCGATTACTTCTACTCTTAAAAAGTGCACTAGAAACTCTATTTTCAATCCAATTAGTCCATCCGTAGTTTATACAGCCACTCTTTCCATAAAAACTTTATATTCTCTAAGGGCATAACTTACAACCCTTTCCCTCATGGCCGGGGAGAGGGGGTGTAATCCTCAAAAGATATAATTTCCAGACTTTTTAACTACGCTGAACAAATTTGCCATCTCTAAATTTTGTTTGGATGTGTTTGGGAACATGATGGTTCTGGTAGGGGGTACTTTCAATTATAAAAAGTGTAAATAGTATACTAAAGTTGAGTGCGGAAAACGAAGCAATCTATAAATCATCCCCGCACCGGAATTTAAGACTATTCTATTCATGTTGTTTGCAGGGTGAGAACCCCTGTCCCTTCGAGGCCCATTTCTTTTTATTTGACCAAGAGTATCCCTAAAGATAAAATTTACAATCACAAATTGCGTAATTTTGAGAGTGCCAATAGTACCATTGACATAGACTTTAGGTATATTTGATGTGTGCAATCTATATTCTTCTTTTGCATAGTAAGGAACTGCCATGAGTGTGGTGCCATTTTAGTTATGAAGCCATTTCAAATTAAATGAACATCAAAGCATAATGTGACGAAAATGACTCCCTTCTTTAAAGTGAGGTGAAAAAAAGTCCATTCAATGTTCAATATAAGCAAAAAAAAAAAGGTTTTAATGGTTGAAAATCCTATCCGATCGATAAGTTTTTATCTCTACTAACTTAACCCATTCATACCTAAACAGTGAAGGAGTGCTTAAAAAATTCTGAAACCTTTCAATAATTATCAGCGTAAGCATAGTTTCAACGGAATTTCAACTTCAATTGTTTTTTTCATTCACAAACTGAAATAGAACTGGTTACCACAAGGTCATATCAGAATAAAAAGGTTCATTTCACTTAATATGGAAGTTTATAAAACCGTTTCTGTATAAAACTATTTGCATTTTTCTGCTGTTCTCTTTTGTTATTTTTTTCCTCTCCGTGTTTATTTCACTTATATTGTATTATGAATCTTGATAGATATGATTGTAATGTTTTTCCCTACGTTCAAAGGCCATGGAGCTTTTTGTGGGGGGTGTTAAAAAAAAAGCATGTAATCGATTATTTAGCATTAATAAAGTTTGAAGTTGGATGCTTGTTAAGAAATCATGAAGGTGTAATTGAGTCACTGTTTATTGAAATTAAATCTTGTACTGATTTCATAATAGGTTATTTTGTCGTTCTCTTGGTTCTCCTGTCTAGTTGTTTCTTCAAATTCTTGATGGAGTAAGCCTACTTGATTTAATCTTGAAACTTCTTGTCAGTTAATCATAATGGGATTTTGGTTTAGAGCTCAATTTTAGCTACCAGCATTTCGGATCGTTTTCCACTGTATTTTGATTTATTCTAAGCATAAGAAGAGTAAGAGAATGGAAGTGTCTGATTCTTGTTCTGTAAGATTTGGTGTGAAGGAATTATCTCTCCTTGGGTCAAAATCGGTTGAGAATTTTGCCGATGAAAATAGTTTTTCTTGTTTAATTGGCTGTTGTTGTTTTTTTTTTTGGGGGGGGGGGCGTAAAAGTGGCTAGTCTCGATTTTTGTTAGGTTCCGCTTTTCATTCGTAAGTCTAAAATCATTTTTTCTAAAAGATTGTACCCATGAATGGCATTGAGACTTCTCAAATCTGAAGAAGGAAAAATAAACTCTGGATGGTTCGATACGCTCTCAGTGAGTGTTTTTTGTCTGTCATGATTCAAAATTTACAGGACTCTATATAATTTCTTGTGCAAAAGTATTTGATGAAGTATTTTCTGAGTGAGGCAATGATATTAGCAAAACTTTGATGTAATAAATCCTGTCCAAAGCCCGTTTTTCTGCCTAATTCCGTTTCTATGAAGAGAAATCTGTGGAAGGTGAGCTTAATGTCCTAGAGATATTCATTTCACTTTTTGCTAATATCGGTAAGAATATGGCTTCTAATGTTATTCCGTCCCGGTCTGAAGTTGATTTGGCATCGAAAGGCCACCCCACTTTAAGTCTATGTTTCTAGAGCTGGTATCAAACTGGGGAATTACTAAGATGTGTTAATGATTTAAAAAAAATTGTCGTCATTGGGGCCTGATTTCAATCTTTTATTCCAGCTCAGTGTTTTTCCTGATACTCACAAGCGTGCTTGAGTTATTGTCAAACAGTTCTCGGTAACGAACTGTAAGTAAGGAGTGACTCGGGCCAGTGGTAACCGAAACTAAAAATAACGGAATTTGATAACAGTAGATGCATCAAAAGAATTAGCTTTGTATGCTGATTCTAAATATAAAAGATTCATTACGTTTCATGTTACTCATTAAAAGTTACGAGCATGAGAAAGTTTGTATTATTTTCGAAAAAGGAGAAACATCTCCCAAAAGCTATGGACTCTTTTTGAAAATTGTAAATTCAGATTCAGTGCATCAGAGAACCGTATTGTAGAAGTTTCAAGCTCCCTTCTGCAAAAATATATAATTTTATATTTTTTTTTTCTAGAAGAAAGATCACGGATGCGTGTTTGTTTGTTTGAATTTTTTGTTCTTCCCAGGGATTGTCGTACAGGAAACCAATGATCCTTGAAGATAGAGAGAGGGCTTGTTTAAAAGGAAATTAAAAGTTCTAGTGCCCGTTTTAAGTGACAAAAAAGATTGGAGGGTATCTAACCCTCCTCCCACGCCCCTTTCCCCCCAAATTCGGCTGATTTTGAGCTGGCCATTTTGTTCAGAAAAGTTGAAAGGTACGAGAGCTATGTCTTCGGGGATTAAATGATCCCCCAGATCTTGGAGGGACAGCTGCAAACTGTGAAATTTGCCCAATGTTCAAATATAGTATTTGTTATTGAAAAGTATAGATACATTTTTCGAGGGGTGGAAAATTTTCCACCGTTGGAAGGGAAGTTGTTGGGGATGGGCCTTCAAGGAAAATTTTAAACGAGGGGAATATGCCAGAATTCATACGCAAAATTTGTTTTATTTTTCTTTGTGGCAGCTTAATGTTACATGCGCGAATTTGTGGGGGAAATTTCCTGTGGGCTTGGAATTCTCTGGAGGATTTTCCGTGAGAGAAAATTTCCATTGGGGGGATGGGGGGTCCGGTAAAAATTTTCAACATAGGGTGGATTTCCAGTATAAATATAAAAACGACCAAAAGGTAAATAAAATAAAAGAAGTGTTTTTGCGAATGACAGCATGCTAAGGAGAATTTTTCTGGAGCAATCGTCTGCAAGAAATTTTCTGGGGGAATTTGCTGCAAGGCTGGAATTGACCCCGAGTAATTTCATAGGAGACCATTTTTAGCAATAGAACTTTTCATTAGTGGAGGAATTTCCATGGATGGGTAGGCTGGTTTCCCGGCATTATTTGAAAAATGATCAGAAACGGAATAGAAATAAATTTTTCTAACTGAAAGTAAGGAGTAACGTTAAAACTAAAAACGAACAGAAATTATCCAGTATGTGAGGGGGACCGCCTCGTCCTCAATGCCCCGCTTTTTACGCTAAAAGCTAGACCTTTTGTTCCAATTATTAAAGAACGACTCCTGAAACACATGGACTATTTAGAATAAGTAACATTTTTAAAAGTGCTTAAAAACTTTAGCGTGAAGAGAGCATTCAGGAAAAAGCAGCCCCCTTCGTATACGGAATAATCTCTGTTTCTTTTAAGTTTTAATGTTGCTCCTTACTTTCGGTTGAAAAAACCGCTTTTTGAAATTTAATTTCATATAATAGTGAGCTAAGCAAAGACCCAACAAACTATCGGCCAATTTCCATGCTATCTATAATAAGTAAAATCTTCGAAAATCTTCTAAACATATTGTTCATGATTTTCAGTTCAGTTTCCGAATGAAACACTCGACAGAGACTGCGTTTGTGACTTTTTGAATTTTTTTACATACTGCGTGAGAATCTGGATTTAGTCTTGCTCCTATATTCCTGGGTGCTCGTAAGGTATTTGGCTCCACAATCCATGAAATTCTGTTGGCAAAGTTGCTTCATTTTATCATATTGTGCTATGTATTTTCTTGGTCTAAGTCTTATTTGAATGGTAGAATAATTTCAGTTGTTCGGCTTTTCTGCTCACCCTCAGAAGTGAATCACGGTGTCCATTAGGGATCAGTTTTAAGCCCTGTGGTATTTTTAGTTTATGTAAATGATCTTTTGTATGTGTTTAAAGTTTAAATCTGTAAGTTGCTATAGACTTAGTTATCCTAAACGTTATCATGTCAATAATAGGACCATCTTTGGATGTTCTTGTTTCATTCTTTGACGACAAGACCCTTTACACTTATGGGAGAAATTAATAAGAACTTCATTTAAATCTAATAAATTTGTTTGAGATTGTGCTTCTGTGGTTTGATGCTGGCTATTTTGCCCTAATTTTTCCAAGTTATAAAGTGATTTGAGAGATTTTATTTTCTCGCGTGTCTTTCAGGTTTTTCCTCAATCATCTGAAATGTATCTGTCAAATGGCATCATTAGTAGATCTAAAGATCAGTGTGTTTGATTCTTGGGTGTTCTTTATGGCAAAGATAAATCTTTCGAGATTTATGAACATTAATTTGATTAAGATGAACATATGCATGAGTGTTGATATTTTGAGAAAGCTTTAGCATACTTTTTCCTGGATCACTTTTGAAAGTCCTATTCCGTTGCTTGATCTAATCTCATGTTTCTTACTGTCCAATTATCTGTATGTCTTCGTTGATATCCACATTATTGAGGCCTCATTCAGTTGACTAGTCCTTCAAGAGCTTTTCATTTACTTAATCTCGAATCACTTTACATTCTTTCAAGTGCGGGTTTTGCCTTATCTCAACTCCAAGACCACCTCCCTTGGCGTCTTAATATTCCGCCATCTTTTACCAGTTATCCAAATAATTATCATCTTGGTAATATAAATCGTATTCAGATTCTATTCAGTTTATCCATGAGATCCTGCTTCAATCAGTGAGACCTTTAGTGATATAGTATGGAAAATGATACCTGAATCAGCTTGGTAGTGTCACTCATTTAGCTAGTTTAAAAAAGTTGAAGTTCTCTTGACTTATTTTTATTTATTTTTCTCTCTGATTTAGTGCGTATAGTGTTTAATTAACTTGTGAGTCTTTCCCCGTCTTTCATGGGCCAAACACCATGGGGTTCAGTGGTATGTGTGCATCATACTAGTGATTGGACCTATTTAAACCTATTATATTTATATACTAGGTGTACACATCTTTAGTAATTTTAATATTCTTGGTATTAAAGTTCAACTGCAGTTACAACTATTTTTTTTATTATTATTTTGTTTTCCTTTTTTAAGATTACCTATGGAGAAGCCTAAAACCCCACAGAACTTTAAAGTGGGTGAGCAAGTGATGGCTAAATGGAAAAATCAACCAAAACCTTTCCCAGCTCAAATTCTTGCGTATGATGTAGAAAGTAAGTTCTTCTAAATCTTGTGATTTTCTAAAAAAAAAAAGTCCTAATCTGGATTATGTCTCTGGTGATTCCTCTGAAAACTTTTATCGGGCAATAAACGAGGTGTGGGATGTTTGATCTCATGCATACTTTATGAAAAATATTTACCATCAAGCCTTTAACTGAGACTGGCTGAAAGTGGCTATATGAATGATCAGTTCAGTTACTTTTATTATTATAACAAATATATACAAGAACACTATACCAATGGCCTCCATAAGGCTCCATGGCCCATTATATGGAGGCTAAATAACACTCTAAATTTAAAACAAATAAACAAAAGAATTCACTTCATTAAATTAATACAATAATACAGAAAAATCATTTTATTTTTGTGCTGGAAGCACGTCTTAGGTTGCCAAGGTTGTTCCTGAATTTGAAAAAAGCAGAAGCTGGTGTATTATATCAAAACATGACAGACTGTGGATGAAATTATCAGAAATTAGAGATGTGGGAAGAATCCACCATGTACTTCATTATGTGACAGCTTACTTAAATAGATCAAGCAATAGAAACTTGTGATTTTTTGATGTGGTTGTATTGGATTCAGATCCAAAAATCACTGGCCCAAAATTCTTTTTCCTGATTTCAGTTAAATGAGCGGTTATCTTTTCCTTTTTTTCTGTTATTACTTGTGAGATCATCACTTGAAGAAGTTTTGCTCGAAACATGTATCGCTTTTCAAACATATTCAGAAATAAAAATATATCTTAGTCTTTTTTTTCGTGTATAAATAACTGAACCAAGCACGGTATTCTTTGCAACAGCATTTGTCTCTTAACCTTTGTTTCTTTTCTCTGCAAAACGATGACTAATCCAAATCATGATAGAAAATAATTTGTTAAATCACTAGAATAATAAGCATGGAAGCTGATAAGAAAAGGAGCCGAAAATTTTCTTTGAGACAAAACGAACCAACACCATCTTTATATCCCCCCCCCCCGAAAAAAAAGAATATTTCGAACCAGTCTGTGTTTTGGTCAATGAAACAGGATGGTGAAGATTGTTCACCAGGGCTTGGGTCATTTTAAAAATGGAACACACAATTTTCGCCATTTTGGACCACAGGTCTCAAAGAAATGGCTCCGAAACCACTACTTTTAGAAACTGTACCAACATTCAGTATTTTGATGAACGTCAAAAGGCCACTAGGAATTCCTCTCTTGAAATTTTGCATTAATTTGCTCGTATTGATAGAAAGCTTCTCTGAAACAATGAAGAGTTTTTTTCATATTTCAAAGAAAGTGTTAGAGCTATATAAATAATACCTCTAGAAGTCAATCCAAAAATTAACCCTTGAAAATTTCTGAAAGATTTATTCGCCTTGATCTTTCTTCATTTGAGTGTTAACAAAATGCGTACAGAAAATGATTACCTACCTTATAATCTACCCGTACTGTGAAGTATCAACTGAAATTTTGAATTAAATTACTCACACTTGAATTAGTAGCATCTCCGTTGACCAATTCAACCTATTAAATAAGTACTTTCTTTTTTTTATTCCTTCTTCCTATTACATATGCCAATTTTGCCTCTTTCGGGTAGTCCAAATTCCAAATGGCTACATCTATAGCCAAAATAAGTATGTCAACAAAAACTATGCTTCCATTCTATCTGGAAGCAAGTCGACATCGAAAAATATAAAGAACTAGCAGAAGAAAAATGAGAAAAATACGATCTTTTACCCCAAAAGGTCGAAATTTCGGATCTTCGGCTTGGTTTTGAGGCTCGCAGTCCAGTTTCTAAAACTAGTGGCTTTGGTGCCATTTTGTTGGGACTGCTAGATCGAAAATAGTGAGATTGATATGTTACGTAAATGAGACTGGTGAGCCCTGTTTGCCACCCTGAAAAATAGTTATTAAACCAATGAATCTACTTACTTTCATAAAACTTTAGATTTGATCAAAATAAGAATACATCATTATTGGATTCCAAATTTTCAGCAATTAAAATTTAACCTTTTTGTTTGTTGCAGTGTCAATGGCATTAGTATATCTCCATAATTCCTATTAAACCCAAGTTCAAATGCCCAAGATTGCCATTCCTTTAGGTCTAATATACTTTGCACCAGAATGTCAGGCTCTTGGTACAAAAATTGTATTTCTTGAATTTCCGAGAATAAGTCTCTCAACATCGAAAGAATCAAGAAAAACTGCTCACCATATGTAATATCCTTTATCCCTCCAGTGAAAGTACCTATATCTCTTAAATTTATTCAGTAGATTTTGATTAAACGCTCTTTAGAGTCAAGGAGAGCATTTGTCTCTTTCGTGGCAACTATAGAAGACTAAACACACGAACAAAAAATATATCTCTAAATAATCATAATCCTGTAAGAAAACACTTTTGATTAAACGCTCTTTAGTTCAAAGGAGAGGATTTTTGTCTCTTTAATGGCAACAATGGAAGATTAAACACATGAACGGAAAATATATTATAAGCAATTATACTCCTGTAGGAAAATCCTGTGAAATTGGAAGCTAATCGTCCCGCCCAAAAGTTTTTCTCGTCAACAACGGAGTGAAACAAACCAGTTTCATTCTAGTTTACAAAAATAATATAGTTTTGCTGAAATCTAATCATAAGTTATTGTCTATATTACACATGCCCCATTTTTTTATCCAGATGTAACCAGCTTAAGGACTATACGAAATGTAACCCTAGAAACAAAGCCAAAGCCTGACTGTGAAGTTGTTTTGTGAACCCTATGGTAAAAACAATGAGTTCACAATCAATAGAAAATAACACCCACCCGGGTACGCGCAAAAAAAGGAAAGCCATGAAATACTGCTGAAAATACTAGAAAAATAAATTAGCCTAATGAAGTAAGTAAAGAAAAGAAAATAACTTAAGAGAAAAAATTAACGACAACAGATGTATATAATTTAAGTTCCCCGCCTTCTGTCGTAATAGCATAAAAAGATGGGGGTCTGGACATGTTAAGATGTTCTGCACATAGCAACTTGCCTTTAGCATGTACAAAAGGACTTTTGTTTGGTAGAGAAAGTTACCGAGTGCACTGTTCTTCTAAGGTTATTCCTTAGTATGGGCGGAATTTCTCTCTTTGAGAAGTCAAACTTACGGCTTCTTTTTCGTGGTAAGGTTTGGCACTTGAAAAGTTCTGCTATAAATAGAGATAAAAATAAGCATGATGAAATTTTACGATTGATATACTGTATTTGCTGCAGTGTCCATTGTTTTGTTTCATTTTTATCTAAATTGTGTAAAGTTCTGTGAAAGCCCAAGGAAACTTCTAATATTTTCACTGAAGAGCCGAAAGAGCTTGAACTGGTTTTATTGTAGATAAATAAACACCATTCTCTAACCGGATTACAAGAAAGTAATTATGTCATTTCCGCTATAAACAACAAGCTATACCTTTGACTATTTTGACTATGATATCTTAAAACGCTATTGAGTATGGTTCTTCATTCACTGTTGTCAAAACTTGAGTAGTTGATTTTATTCGGACGGGTACTCTTAGTGCTGGCCATTCTGATAAGTCGAAAGTACTATTTTTTGTTCTTGTCATTAATGAATATAAAGAGACAGGGGGCTCCAGGGGAAAATCTCCCTCAGTGAATCCGAAACTCCAAGGAATGATAACGGGTTGAAAAACCGTCGAGGGCAGTTGCTAAGAAATTTATTCTACTGGAAATTACAGTTTCAGCAAGTTTATATAAACACGAGAAAATTATTAACGAGGTAGATGTCATATTTGATCTCGATCATAAACTGCAATACTTGATGGTATCAGAATAGTATTTGGCTCTAAAACTCTAATTCCTCTCCATTTTCGGTGGTGGCACTGTACTGTCGACCGGAGCCAGGATCACAGTTATAGACCACAGACCAAACAGCAATCGAGGCACCGAAAAAGTAAAGGGAGAATTAACGTAAAAATCACCAATGAACTGTTTCCGTTTTTGAAGACTTAAACTAATTTGCCTATTAAGCCCGAGCCCAAGGATTGGGTGCAATGGACTTAAGTTGTGAAGAGGAAAATAGAATAAATTGATGTAGGTTTGTTTGTTTCCTCTTTGCTTATTTGAGAGTCAAATTACTCTTCATTTCTGCACGTATTGAGGGAGGGGTCTAAGATTTATTATATATTTGGTTTCGACCTCCCCTCCTATGAAATGTGTACTTATACCTCTCCCTGTCCTACCTATGAGGTAACTTGTATGCACCTCTCCACCCTTGAAAAGTCGAGTTTAACGCGTTTTTTGAAACTATATTTAGTTCATGGCCTGTTATCGAACTAGACTTTTTAGTTACAACCCCGTTAATACTCATTTTATTTACCATATTGAAATGTTAACTATCTGTATTCTTTGCAGGTGATTCGTATCAAATTCGCTTTTATGATGGGTTTGTTAAAACCTACAAATCTTCAAGAATACAAAAGATGACCGAAGCAGACAAAGAAAGATTGGTATATGCTTACTATTTATAACTTTTATGTTTTGATTTTATTAACCTAAATTTATTTTTTTGTCTTTTTCTTTCCGTGTCAACAATTATTAGATTATCATTGCTATAGAGTAAAATAAGCAAGCTGTTGAATTTCTTTTCTCCAGAGAGAAACATTTTCTGCTGGAGGTGCAACTAATTTTCACAAGGACTGGAATTGGCTTTTTTGCAGTTTTAATTAATAAAATGAGCTTATTTTGATTTTGAAAATGTCGTTTCTAAACACAGGAGTAAGGACACTCTAAATTTTTAAAACTTTTATCAGTTTGGTCACTTGATTTTTCTAAGACTTATAGCTTGTCATTTTACGTGCCGCTAAATAAAGTTGCAAACAGTTCTGAAATTTTATTCAGTTTCCTTCCAAGTTTAGGGATGATGAATTTGTATCATAACTTTTTCTATCTTGCGCATAACTTTTACATTTCCTAGTGATTTGTTAAATCTTCTTAGAACAAATCAGCTGTTGTATTTTAAAAGCTCTTAGGTGGCATTTGTGTTAGTGGTGCTTATATCGTATTCCTAATATGGGCACGCCCAGTCAATTGATACAGTCAGTTTTCAAAATTTTGTTTTACTATCAAGAAAGACACATAATAAGTTGAAATAATTTTTTTTAAATAAAGCTGAAATAAAGACCATTGAAAGTATGATAGCCTCTCCCACATATAAGGTAATTTTTGTTTGTTTTCGGTGCTACAAATGCCAAAAAAACTTGTATCTTATTTAATGTTTTTAATTCCTGTATATTTCCAAGATGAATAGAAGTGTTTCTTAAAAGTATGGAAATTGTGTAAAATCTAAAAATGTGCATATTTCCCCCTCTCCTTACTTAAGTGAACATATTTCTGATATCTCGTCATTAGGAGGCAATAACGCTTTTGAATAGTGTTGAAATATTTGGCTATATTAGAATTTACGCTGGATTGTGTTTTGACCGTACTTGGGCCCAAATTGGCGTTTCATGGCGTTACTTAAAATGGCGATTAGAGCTCAAAATTGCTGTCAAAATGTGCCCTCTAACAATGTCTAAAGTCTTCAGTTTGATGCCATTGCCATTGGGAAGAACTAACCGAAATTTATGGATTTTTGTAGATAGAGGACTGGAACGTTCGTTTTACGGTTCTTGGAAATGTGGAATTATGTGATGTGATTGTTATCAAGATTTCACTGGCATTGATTCTATTTGTTCCTTTTCAAAAATTATGCAAATCTTAATGCCTCAATAACGTATTTAAGTAAGTTTTTAACTTTATGAACATTGTGTAATAGAGATCAGCATAAAAAATGGATTCAGTTTAAATATTATTTTCCAACTTTTTATTTTATAGATTTCCAGTTTCTATTAACGAGGGTGATTGTTTTCTTACCGTTGTTTACCATGAACAATTCAGTTAATATCAGATTGTTTCTGGCTGATGGAATAGTTATGAGCCAAAAAGAGTGTCTTTATTGAATGGACTGATGCTGCTTGCAGCTTTTTTCAGTGTAAAGTTACGGCTCTAAATATACAGCAATTGCTCCTTGATATTAGACTGCATAGTTTGTGCTGGCTATTGTGTCTGTTTGTAGTAATCATTAGCACTGTGTATTAAATCCTGACTTCAGTTAGAAAAATCTTCTTATAATTCTCGTTATCAGTTTTTGTTATTTATAAGTTGTATTTCTTCAGAATTGGTTGTAAAAGTACCTACTACATGTATTAGGAGTTGTCTTAATTAAATGATGCTAAGTTTCAAATTTATTTCCTAAGCATTTTTACATACGACTTGATCGTACACAGTGGATTAGTCTGAATCATAGGGTATCGTAATTATAGAATATATCTCCTGAGAATATTTTCTTATGGTCAAAGCATGAAACCAGTACATTCTTACATCCCTTTTGGAATGGATTGATCTTATATATATTAAGGCAATGCCTGCACAATGGAGGACATAGGGTCTCTTTAAACACCTCCCAAAAGCTCCTCCTTCAAGAAAAGGGTTTTATGCCTTTTGAGCTTTCTCTCCATAATAAAGACTTTTTTTTACCCCCTTCCCTCGAAGGTTAGATCCTGGTGCGTCTGTAGTCATCGTAATTCTTCATGAACTCTTACTCAAATGCTTTCTCAGGTGAACTAGTTTGAATTAGTGTGAATTATGAGAAATGTTCGATAAATAGAGAAATGTTTATGCCAAAAAAGAAGATTGATAAGACTAGAAATAAATGTTATAATCAGATCTGAAAGGGTCTAAAATCGCGAAATTTATGTCTTACATCTTATTTTCCGACTTGTGCGGTAAAAGAAGATTCATACCGAAATTCCCTCTTATACAAGGTGTATATGTAAATGTTTTACTCTATATTAGTATACTAATTTTTTTATGTATATTAGATGTATGATCCCCCGCCAGAGCCTGTATTGGAGCCGTTGGTTAAGTCAGTTTTTGACACGACTGGACTTGGTACAAAAGAAGAAAGACGAGCTAGGAACAAAAAATTAGACGTCGCTTCTCTTTTTAAAAACAAACCTTTTGAGTCAGCGGCAGAAGATACCTTTCATGATAATCAGGTAAAATTGTCAATATAAGCTGCCCCTACCTTTTTTAGCCCTTCTAAAGAATCATACCCATTCATTCCACAGAACGTTTTTGAATTTGTTTGTTTTCGTTAAATAAGTTTTGTTTATAAATATTTTCTCATTTAAGCTGGGATGAAATATGTTTTATGGTTATTGTGGTTGCCCATATTTAATTATAGGGGTTCAGACTATTTCACCGTTTCATTAAACCAATTTTCTTCTCTAGAAATAGATCAGCTTGATATTGATGGCTTATTAACTAATACGATTGGGACTAATGTTAATTTGGTTGATTTAACTTCTTTTTCTAGTTTAAATAGTAATTATGTAACAGATTTTGGGTGTACTGAGGGGAGTGAGAGTCTCTCGGTGCTTTAGCTAAATACCCATTGGCTAACCTCTTTCTATGGTCAACTTAAAATTCTGATGGATGATTTGCAGCCACGTGTTGTTGGTCTGTGTGAGATATTTTTTTGATAGTCGTAATAATTCTGTTTTTGATTTAACTGGTTATTTTTCTGAAAGACTGAACCAGGTTCAGATAGGAAACAGGGGTCTTGCTCTTCCTGGTTTCAGATAGGAAACAGGGGTCTTGCTCTTCCTGGGTCTGATAAATTTTCATATTCTATTCGTAGTGATCTTTATAGGAATGTAGGAGTTTTTGAATCAGTGTTTGTTGAAACTTCAGTCTCATAAAAAAAATTGTTATTGGTGAGGTTTACCGTGCTCCAAGCGGTTTTATTCCGAGTTTCTTAGATATTCTTAATGAACCAAAGGAATTCTTAATGAACCAAAGGAATCCAAATCAGCCATGAGATCGGGTCGTCATGGGTGATTTTAACTGAAATCTTTTGGATGATTTCTCTGTGTTAACTGAAACAACAGCCACTCAAATTGATAATATTTTTTCTTCATTATCAATTCTTAGTAGCTCCGGTAGCTCTTGGTAAGCGGCATTTCAGGTCACTTGCCTATTTTTTCGAAGTTAGCCCTTCCTGAGTCTCTGTCTACGAGAACTGCAGTCCAAATAAGTTTTCTTATCACTTCTGCGAAAAGAACCTGCAAATTTTAAAACTACGTTTGTCTCAACAAGTGTGGGGTAAGTCTGAACGTATACCAGATTTTGATATTTTGCGTTTTGTTTTGCTTTATGATTTGTTTTATTGTTTTGTTTTATATTTCGTTCTGCAATACTTAAACCTGTAACCCCTTATCTTTGCGATGTTGACCAAAAAAAAAAATCGGAGCCTTTAAGCCTTCGGGTGGCTCCCGGTTAACTCAAGAGCTGGAGAATAGAGAGAATTATCTCTGGAAAATTGGAAAGCTTCTTCTCTAGTTCGTTACCTGGATGAATATAAGAGTTACAGGAACGTATTTAAATCACTTATTCGCCGTGCTTAGTCTGATAATTATTTTAGGAAGTTCTCTGACTGTGGAAAAGATGTTAGGAAAACCTGGAAACTTATTAATTCGGTTCTTAAACCTGGCCCTCTCAAATCAGCTCTTCCAGAAAGTCTTTCGATCAATGGCCAGCTGTTATCCGACAGAAATGGTGCTGAAAGTCAACTAACGTCTTATTTCTGAACTTTTGGGAAAACCACTTCAGCAACTATTTTTCCAGCAACTTCGGATCTGGATTACAAGTCGTATTTACGCCTGGCTTGTCTAAAATCCGTGGGGGTTGAGCCCATAAGTGAATCCGAAATTTGTAGGATTGTCCCTTCCCTACAAGGTACTTCGTCGTCTGATCCAGATGATATTTTTACTAATGTTATCAAGTTCATTTTATCAGCAATTGTCTCGCCCTTACCTGAGCTTGATCAAGCTTCTTTTGATTTTGGTATTTTCCCATATTCACTTAACAGGGCAAGAGTAATAGTCCTATTTAAAGTTGGCTCAAGAGTAATCCTTCAAACTATAGACCAATCTCTTTCCTGTCAGTATTCACCAAGATTTTTTAAAAGGCCATGTTTTCTAGACTCATAAGCTTCCTTGATGCAAAACTGTTTCTTCATAATTTTCAGTTTGGGTCTCGTACCAGTCACTCGACTGAGAATGCACGTGCTTCGCTCCTTAGTTTCTTTCACTCAGCCTTAGAGTCTGGTTTAATCCCAGCTTCTCATTTTTTGGACGTATAGAAGGCGTTTGACGCTATAACGCATGACATTCTTCTAGTAAAACTCGGACATATTGGAGTACGTGGAATCGCTTACTCTTGGCTCAATTCTTATCTGTCGAATAGGAAGATTTTTATTGGCGAGAACCCTATAAATGCCTTTAAGTTTGAAAACGGAGTCGCCCAAGGATCTGTCCTCGGACCAATGCTTTTTTTATTTACATCAGAGATCTTTTTTATGCATTAAAGATTCGTGTTCAAAAGTTTTGTTACAGTCTGTCACCCCAGTCGTGTTGGTGAGCCCAAATTCCAGTCAAACTCCGATGACAGCCTAGTTGCCTTCGCTGATGACAGTACGTTAGCTACGGTCGGATTTGGTCAAGTTTCATTGGAAAAAAATCGTCTTGCTCTATTTGAGAGAGTTCTTTCATGGTTTAATGTGAACTATTTGGTTGTTAGCGTTTCCAAGTCTAAATTTTTGTTTTGTTCTAAAATATCTTCACCGTTTCCGAGTATTTGTGTGATACACACGTCACATGGTACTCCCTTTATATCTGAAAGTGGCTCTGTCTGATTCCTTGGGATCCTTCTTGATGAGAATCTCTCTTTCAAATTCCACATTAATGCTTTAAAGGTTAAGATTGTCAGGAATCATGACTTCGGAAGCTGAAGCAAACATTTCCTAGATCTATCTTACGTTTTTTTTCTTTACCTTGATTCAATCATACATTTTTTATTGTACTGTCATTTGGATGCTAACTTTCCAGTCAAATTTGCGGAGTTTAGCGTATCTTCATGATAAAGCCTATTGTAAAGCTGTAAAGACTAGTTGTAAAGCTTGTAAATTTATCTGCTGTTAAACCCCTCTTAATTTCCGTTCAGTTTACTTCCTTGCATGTGCTTCGTTTACTTTTACACGGTTACATGGAACTCTTCCATTTATGTTTTAGCCTCCTATTTTTGTATCTGAAAGCTCTTTATATTACCTGCGATGAAGTGATAATATAAGTGTCGTTGCCACACCCTGTGTTCGATCTGATTTTGGGCCTCTGGTTACTTCTTCAAGAGTATGGAATATGCTTCCAGCTGTTGCTCGGGGCTGTCATTCATTTAGTACATTCAAGCGTCTAGTGGTTGGTTTTTTAAAGGGTATATTTAATTTATAAATAGTTAGAAAATAGCCTTTTTTATTTTTTTTTTTTCATTTTTATACTTTGAATTTTTTCTCAGGGTAGATTTTCTATGCATAATTTCTAAGCTTTTCCAATCTTTGTGCGCAATTTATTGAAAAGCTTAACTTTGGCCTTCAGTCCCATATAAATAGCGACTTTGTTGTGACGTGAAGTATGGATATAATCAAGTTTAAAATGTAGGGTACTGATGGTTTCTGCGGGGTGGCTCTTGATTTTGGTATTGATTTTCTATTTAATTACTTTAGCTTGTTGTATAAATGAAAATTCTCCTCTGGAATAGTGCCAAATATTTTTTGTGAAGTAAACAGATGCTTAAGATAAAGCGAGCTGAACTTTCTCACCTTTGCAATGCAGATAGACTCAATACTGTGTTAATCATTTTTTCAATTATTTGAGCTACTTAGCCTACTTCTGATTAGTTGTCATCCAACGTTATCTAATCTAGTTCTCCCGTTGTGTCTTGTATTATTATTTTTTCAGTCAACATATCTATGGATGTTATATGTGTTGTATAGATGTTATATTGATATTGTAAATGTTTTATTTGTCATTTATTCAAATAATGAAATTGCATCATATATCTCATACAGGAATAAGCCCTCAACTTTCTCGTAGCTGGATGTAGTAAAAGACGACCTCAAGATGAGTAACTCAAATATGACATCGTATGCAATTTATATCAATTCTTTTTTTCAGTACTTGTTTTTAAATTTTATGTGCTTAATCGATTAATAGTTTAATATATGTAAGTTTTGTTTCGTGATTTTCCTACTATACAGGCCATAGAGCCTTTGTGGCATCTCTGATTGTGTGTTTTTTTTTTTAAGAAATAAATATATCTGCATCTTTCTTACCCCCTCCCGTTCTCTTGCTTTGCCCATCTCTCTCTGTGTCTCTTCCTATCTCTCCCCTTTCTTACTCCCTCTCTCTTCCCTTTCCCTGTCTCTTTCTGTCTCTCTTTTTTCCTTTTTTGAATATTTTTCTCTTCTACTTTATTTATGCATGTTCTTTTCTTCTCTAGATTGTACTTTTTGTCTTGAACTCACTGTGGTAAAAGGATTGTTCTGTATAACATATAAACAAAATATAAAAAGAAACACAATGGAGCATTAAGAATGTTGTTTCAATGCTTAACTGACTTTTAGATGCTTATAGGCTATGTTCAAAGACTGATCTTTATTTCAGCTAAGCTTGATAAAGCATAGGAATTTACCTATCTCTTATGGTGTGCTAAGAAAAATGCACGTATAGATTTCTTTGCAGATCCTTTATATATTTTGTATAATAGAACTGAATCTAGATAACAAAATGAAATATACTATTACGTACAGTTTTTCAGCTTATGGTATTAAATAATTTTCTCCTAAATCAGTTGCATATTTATCGTTTGTTCTGTTATAGGTATCACATTCTGCAAGAAGACGACGAACATCGAGTGTCAATTCGTTTTCGAGCGTTTCTTCTTTTCAATCGGATGATAAGTCTTGTGTATTTCCTGTTGCCACAAATTTGAACGCTCGTGATGCGCTAACACCAGTCTTTCTTGAAAAAGCCGCGCGAAGGGAGAGAAGTAAAAGATTCTCTGTTACAGAACTATTTAGTCCACTCCGCCGAGTAAGCTCGCCGAATGAATCTACTGCTTACCCAAGAACTTACGCTAAGACAAGTTTTGGGGAAATTAGGCAACGACCGGATCAAACTTCCGTTGCTTATGGAAACCCTAAATCCAGTGGGAGGAGGTCTGCAGCAATAGCTAGCGTCACACTTTCCTCTGATAGTGAGAGTGATACACCTGAAATTGTTAGTGATCTTCATTGTGGTGAGACGAAGAAAAAGTATTTTAATAAGGGGGGAAGCAATGTCCAAACTGAGCTTTCTAAGTCTATGACTGAGCCTGGAGATACAAAGGCTACGAAACCAATTGCTGTTATAGAACCCACTAGTGATGAGATACAGTTGTTGCCAATGCTGCAACCTCGCAAAGTACAAGAAGAAGTGTCTCTAAGTCTTGCAATTTCAAAAAACAACACCAACGAAAAGTATTTGAAGACAGATGAACTTAAAATTAAGAAGGTCGAAGCTGGCCTTTTAGATAGGAAAAACTTGATGTCAAAAATGCAGCCTCCAGACACGACACTCCCGAAGTTCGGAATTTCTAAAAAGAGCCCAGAGGAAACGCTCTCGATTGAAGAAGAATTAAAGCTGCATAAGGATGAGCCTGGCCCAGTTGATAAGAAATATTTAGCTAAAAAAGTAGAACCTTCAAAAATGCCAACACAGATATTTGCAAATCTCGGAATTGCAGCATTGAAAACTGAAGATAAACCTCCAATGATAGAAGAATTGGACACTCGGAAAGTGGAGGCCGAATTAAATCAAGTTAATGCTAGCGAAGGAATTACACCTAATAAGCTGATAGCTAAGAAGATAATTATCAATAAGGACATTCAAGCGAAGGTTTTCAATGAACAAGTCGTACAATGTGTTTCACGGTCTGACAGTCCAGTAAGCCCAGCTACAGGTTTGTTTTTCTTTGTTTTTCTGTTCAAGATAAGGTTATTTATGACAATTGTTGAACAAGATAAGATAATTTGTAGGATACAATGAACTATCACAAGTCTTGATGGCCTTTTTAATCAAAACAAACATTAAAAAATCTGGCCGCAAATATGAAAAAGACTACTTACTGAATTAGCTTAGTTCCTCCTCCGAATAAGAACTTTCGGACCACTTATTTCAAATGACCACAGAATTTTGAAATTAACGATAACAGATTTTTATTATTAAACGCCTTACACGGTCATGCCGATCAGCGGTGATTCTTGTCATAATAAAATATAAGGCACTATACATATGAAAATCACAGCCATAGCCATCGTCATACATATTTATATGTTGAGTGGATCCTAAATTTGTGGGATCTCTGATTGTGTTTTTTTTTTTAAAGAAATAAATATATCTGCATCTTTCTTACCCCTCCCTTTCTCTTGCTTTGCCCATCTCTCTCTGTGTCTCTTCCTATCTCTTCCCTCTCTCTTCCCTTTCCCTCTCTCTCTCTGTCTCTCTTTTTTTCCTTTTTTGAACACAAAAAAGGAAAATAGAAGATAACAGATTTTTATTATTAAACGCCTTACACGGTCATGCCGATCAGCGGTGATTCTTGTCATAATAAAATATAAGGCACTAGACATGTGAAAATCACAGCCATAGCCATCGTCATGCATATTTATATGTTGAGTGGATCCTAAATTTATACATTGAGATTTAAGTGGGGCCTAAGAAAGAAACTGTAATTCCACTTATTTATGCAGTTGCCACTCCTTTGTATTTTTCCAAGATCTTGGTGTTCAAGTCCTGAGCTTAGGATCTTAGGGAAATCTTATATAAAGCATTACCTACGTCGGCTTTCATATAAAACGACAACGATGCCTCCCCACGACGACTTTTGGAGAGCTTGTGGCCACAGATCTTCCAAAGATGTTCCCACCAGTCTAGCATCTTTCTCAAAGTATCGGCCAAGCGTCAGTTTCTGCCTGCCGCATCCTCTAATACTATGGGGAATCCATCACCAGAAATTGCATGGGAGCCTGTCATCGTCCATACGTGCCATGTAGCCCAGTACTGCGAACAATCAATGGTTGCTTGGTTTTTTCCAGGATGTGTTTGAGGGAGTTATTTTCAAAATCCTTGTAATCGTTACTCAAGATAGTAGTGTATGCGGAGTTTTACCAGACTTTACTTAGTCGGTAAAAGCATTGTATTCATAATTAATGGCTGTTGTAATTTTGTTCTCCAGGCTTTCGTTAGAACTTATGAGGCTTCTATGACACTTCAATTCTGCAACTTCCTCTAGCTCATTAAACACTTCTAATGGTCAATTCTGGTCTCTTCTGACGCAGGTTCCTTTCGTTCAGGAATATTTCTTAAAATCCATCTGGACAATCTGCACTTGAGGCTGTCCGAAAGGAAAAATTTGGGAGGCTGAGGTCCTTGAAATTACGTGCCAACTTAAATTCATCTTGAGGTTGGTCAACTGGCATCCAAAGATCTTTTTCAGCTGATCCGAGGTCTTGAAAGATTGCTCAGTCTTACTGGAAACAAATTTTTATTGTGACTAATTATTAGTAGAACTGTCCTGCATTTCTCGCAGTTTATACCGTAGAATTAACTTTGCGGGTATACAAAATACCTTGGACACAGGTGCACTGACTTTATCTCCCTGTCCGCCAGTTCGATTGTGGTTTTCACATGGACGCAAAAACCGCATGGACTTTTTTTTCTGGATCCATTGAGTTTCACATCTCAATAGTTAATTCATTTCTGAATTCGCCATTGAAGTGGATTTCTTACTTTCGTACTGATCCATGATATAGCGTAGGTATGGTCGTTTTTCCCGTTTTATTATATTCTTTCCATTATATCGTTTTTTTTTCTCAAGATCAATCTAAAGAAAGATTATTTTTTTTGCAGTTGCAAAATTTTGTGCACGTACTTATCGCACACTGGACTGACAGGGCTGCCACTGCAGATTATTTTTATATAAAATTGGTCCCTTAAATTGATAATTTTTCTTTTTAACATTGAGAATAAACATTGGATAAATAGGGATTTAGAGAAATTAAGTCGCATAAGTAGTCAAACATAATACAAACGTAAATTACCACGTGTAAAGAAATCAAAATTAAAAAATAGAAATCGCATTGGAGATCAGTTCTATAAACTATGAGCCTTGTTTTACAGGTGGATTTATTTACCGCTTGTAATTTCAACTTTTAAAAGGCAGACTTCATACGATTTCAATTGTGTAGCAACCGCGCGTTTAGAAATCGTTGATTTTAGCCCATGTAACAGCAATGCCCTCGATGTAACAGTGTAGCCCATATACCAGTAATATCTCCTTAATTCGTCTTCTGATTTTTTTGTCGTTGATTTAATCCTTTTTTTGTAAGCACAAGCGCCATTTAGTTTTATGACTACGAGAGATTGTGCAAATAAAACCGATTCTAAAACCGATTCTAAATAAGAAACTGTTCACATCTGGAGCGGCTTTTCTTTAGATCAGTCCACTGTAACACTACATTAGAAGCAAGTACTCCTGACAATCCAAGCAAGGGTAGAAGATTTTTCTGCAACTCCGATAGTAAAAAAGTAGCCTGGTACTTATTGTTCTTTTAAAATGCCGTTTATTCTCTTCTCAGCTAAATGAATTTCCCTGTAAATCATTTAGATTTTTTCCTTTTTTTAGGGGAGATATTTCTTCATGACCCCGTTTTGCCTGAGGGGTGGATGAAAAGAATAATTGCTGCCAAAAAAATACTTCCTTGTCATAGTTTTGCGAAGAAATGGTCGGTCTCCTTAATTTCGTAAGTATATTTTGATAGTATATTTTTGGTAGGTAGGGTTGTTGTGACCTGGACCTGGGTAAGTGATTTCTTTTCTTCTCTTTCTTAAGTTTTTTTCTTTATTTAATGATATTATAAATGTTTAGGGGTTTGATAAACTCTGAATAAGCGAAGGCTTAAGGAGGGTTAACTGTTTTGTTATGTTGTTCTTGTTTTTACCACGTTTTTTTTCAATTAACCCAGTATTTAATGTAAAAAAACTTAGTGAATCCAAATATGTTAAATTATATGGTTGCTGCTATTATAGTTCTAAGCTATCCTTCAGTATCACTTGGACATCGGGAGGCTGCAACTTAATATTGCTGTCCCCCAAGGTGGCTGTTTCAATATTGAGGCTTTAATGTATTTTCTTGTAATACTAAAAACTGAATCTAGCGTTCGATTCAGTAGCTAAAACCTAGCACTAAAGGTCTCTCTTTGCTTATAAGGGTGTCCTTTGTCAATATCCGAATCAAAAGTACGGAAACTGATAAAAGGGGAAATTTGGCAATTTAACATGGGTTTTTTAGAAATAAAACTACTAGCTTAATTGATAGTGCAGCATTGGCCAGCAGAATAAATAAAAAATAAGTAAATTTTTTATGTTTCAATTGAAGGTGTAAGTTTATTCGCATTCAATTATTATTTAATTTAAAACTTTATTGGGTGTATTTTCAATTGCTGTTATTACTTATATTAGTATAGTTGAGGATAGGCTAGTATGCCAAACATTGGCCTAATGCATATTAAAAAGTAAAAGAAGAGATATGAAAATATATGTAGCTTATCTTTTGGTTTTGGTTTTTATTTTTGGCATGCAAATTTATAAACTTTATCAAACCTATGTAATCGTGAAATTGATTTGCTCTCAAGTTTGCTTTTTTTTTTCTTTTTTTTCTGATAGAACAGTGGTTTTTGGTGTTACGCTAGATGGTGTTTGATTTTTTTTTTCAGAGGTGGACTGGATTCATCTCTCTTATCAGTTGTATGTGTTCGTTAGCTTAATACAACCATTCATACAAAAAAAGAGCAAAGAATGAATGAAATATTGTACCAAAAGTCAGGTAATATCGATTTAAACTATCCTCGCAGATAGTAAAGGAAAAATCGAGCATAATTTTATGGTCTTTTTCTTGAATAGTTTCAATTTTAAATGTGTGGTCTTCGGCGAGGTATGGATGCAAACAGAATAAGATTATTGAAGTAAGGACAGAGCACAAGGAAAATAAAAAGTTATAACAATTTTCAGAGGAATTCCAATTATTTTGGTTATGGTAAAAAGGCTTACTACAAAAGTCAGTGGTCCTGATGATTAAAGTTTACCAAGTAAAAAATTTTCTACCTAGACTTACAACTGCTGTTTTTTGTTGTTGTTTTTTTTTTTTGTTTTTTTTTAACTCGCTCTACCTCAAATTTGTAATTTACTATAGTGATTTCTTCTGAAAAATTAGCAGGGGTGTTTTCAAAGAAAAATACTGAGAAAAAAATAATCCTAAATAGAAGTGCGCTGAACGAAATTGTTTGTTAGGTAATCACTCAGAAATTGGTTTGTCCTCCTTAAATTAATCGATTGACTGGTGTGTGTTCAAGTCTGCTTTACCATCTGGACAAGGGGGGGGGGATAATATGGGTTAGCTTGTCAGGAGGTCGTGAAGTTATTTACTTGAAATCGATACTGCATAAAACGTGTTGTAAAAGGGGTTTTGAAGTGGCGCCAGCTACATTAAAAGGATCACCAATATACAACGAGCATGCATATTTGACATTTTGCATATTTGAGATTTGTGAAGCTGGAGCATTTTACTGGTTGGGAGGTTTTTGTTTTAAAGGGTGCTCCCTTATCAATAAATTTCCATCCGATCGTGATGGGTGTTCCAAAACCGATTTTTGGATTTCATCCTTAGGAAACAGAGCTCGCTTATTTTCTGTTTAGCTTTATTCGTGAAAATGCAGTTAGGATGTGAGCTTGACACCTCTGTTGATTAGTCAGCAACTTCTTTGCTTTTGATATACCGAAGTTGACTGTCCAAAGCCTTTGACCACTCAATAATCCATCTGTAAAGACAAAAAGGCTTGGGTTGGGTGTTCGTGTTTTCAGAAGTATGTTTGTGTTGTAGTATCTTTGACAAGGTATGCAGAGAGTATACTCGCTTGAAGTAGCCTTGTAAACATCAACTTGTAGGAAAGAATCATACAGATATTATGCCAAAACCTTTATCAATTTTAAATGGCAGTTGCCAGATGTTGTATGCTTTTGTCAAGGACTCAAATTCTTCTTTTACCCCGAATGATAATATTTCACTGTTAGGTGATATTCTCCCCACTCCCAGCATTACTTTTAATGCTTACACCCTGCCAAAGTTGCCTCAGAATAAAGCTTTGTTGAGCAAATATGTTGTTAAGGAGTTTGATTTAAAAAAAAAAAAACGTTATTATTTCCCTGTTTTCCTCCTTACGAACGCCGAAAGTTTGAATTTTGAAAAGTTAGTTGAGTTAGAAGCAACAGATAAATTAAACCATAGTGGTATAATTGTGGTTACTGAAGTCCAGGCACAAAATCCAGATCTCCTTAAAATGACTAGTTTCCAGCAGTTTATAAAGCTGCGCCCGGTTGACTACCCACTGGGGAAAAAAGGACGAGGAGTAATGATTTTCGTAAGGGATTGCGTATCTCCTACCCTTATCCATGTGCCAAGACTAGGTGATAGCGATGAAATCCTTTTGATACTATTAAGCCTAAATGCCTGCCTCGGCCTTTATACTAATTTAATCACCTGCTCATTTTGTTATTCACCAAGACAGAATGCTTGCTCTTGTCGTAATTTTCATGATAGGCTACAAGCAAGTATTGACTTTGTGACGACAAAGTATCCCAACTCCGGCATTTTTATAGCAGGCGACGCAAACGAACTAAGTCTTAATTATCTGTGCGAAGATCAGAAGCTTAAGCAAATTGTTGATTTCCCTACTACAAAAGGTGGAACCAGTTTGGATGTTATTTTTACCAACCTTAAAACCTTTTACAATACTCCAACTACCCTTCCTCCCCTCGATGGTAGCTATCATTTCAAGCTACAATTGAAACCACTGCTAGTTTTTAACACAAATTACTCAGTCTCTGAATTTCCGTACCGTCCAATAAGAAGTCAAGGTCTTTTTGATTTTGGATCTTGGATTATGTCTGAGATTTGGGATAATGTTGTGTTGTGTGTAAATCTTAATTCAAAGGTTGGTTTGTTTGAAACAAAATTATTGACACATTGCCAAAAATGTTTTCCAGAGGTTGCCAAGAAGGTATGTTCCTCAGATAAACCTTACATTAATGAAAAACTAAAGGGACTAGTCCATTTGAAACTAAAACTTTTTGTCTTGGAAAGAAAGATGATGCCTTAACCCTCCGTAAACAAATAAATAAAGAAATACGTCGTGCTGCTTCTCGTCATGGTAAGAATAAATTAAATTGCTTAAAAGAGAGCAAACCTCAGCAATGGTTTAAGATAGTAAAAGAAACAGGGAGTCGCTCGTGAAGGAACCTTGATTTTCATCTGGATGAACCGCTTGAACAGGCAGCTAATGAGCTTAAAAAACACCTAGCTAGCATTGTACAAAAGTTCCCCCATCTTTTGAACACCCATCTAATCCCTGAAACTTCAAAGGATAAAATCCCGGAAGTTTCAGCGAAGGAAATAATAAAAAAAAATGAAACACAGAAACTGAAAAAAACTAGTGTTTGTCCCATTAATATCCCAATTGATCTAATAGAAGCATTCTTTGATAAACTGTCAACACCCTTTGTTAGTATTTTTAAATGTGGATGTTACCCGACTTACTTGAAGTTGGCCTATAATACTTCAATCCAAAAGAAGGGAAGCCTGAACGATTTTACTGGAGTACGACCAATCACCTTGACCCCAGTTTTCCATAAAATATACGAGGGTTTCTTAGCTAATTGGTTAAAGGCAGAGGTTCTTGAACTTCTTGACGTAGGACAGTTTGGAAACCTGAAGGAGACATCTACTTTACACTACCTTGTTAGTCTTCTTGACACTATTCTTAAAAACTTTGAAAACTCTGATACTTGGTTGAATCTTTTATTAATTGATCTCCAGAAAGTGTTCGACCTAATTAACCACTTTGTCCTTGTAAATAAACTGCTGATGAGTTTCAAAGTGAGTCCCTTTCTAGTTAAAATCGTTGCCTCCTTTTTAACAAATCGTTCTCAAGTGCTTAAATATAAAATTTTGCAATTCTATCCACTTCCTATCTATTGGGGGTCACTCAGGGAACCCTTTTGGGTCCCACTTTATTCTTTATAATGGTTAATAGCCTCATGACTGACCACTCAGAGCGTTGGAAGTATGTGGACGACCTGTCTGCACTTGAGGGTTGTCGACGAAATATTAAAAGCTCAATTATGACATTACATGACGACGTTGCACAGGAGGCTTCTTTGTCGAAGGTGAACGTTAACGCTAATGAATCGTCAGTTACGACAGTTAATTTTTTTAAATCATTCTCTTCTTTCACAGACCCCATTCCTGTATATAATGTATGTAAATGGGGATGATTTTTTAAAATCATCCCCTTCTTTCACAAACCCTATTTCTCCCAAAATCTCTGTCACATGCATTAAACTACTTGGGGTGACAATTACTGATGTATGTAAGTGGTATGCCTATGTTTAAAACATCCTCAGACAATATCACCTTCGGTTTCTCTTCTAAAACTTTTGATAAAATTCTCTTGCCCCCTAAGGATCTTCTCCTACCTCATTGTTCTTTTACTCGGCCAATACTGGAGTTTGCTTTTCCAGTGTGGCATTTCGGTTTTTCTTCAGAGCATATTTATAAGATTGAAAATATCCAAAAACGAGCACTTAAAATATAACGGCGCAGAGCACTATATAAACGTGAAGGGAAGGTTCCATATTATTATCTACTAGGTAAGTTCAAGCTCACCACGTTGGCCAAGAGAAGGAATCTCCTATGCCTTCGTTTCGGTACCAAAACCCTGTCTGTCCCCCGGTTACGTTCCATCATCCCCGAAGCCTACCTTCCTGCCCGCAACAGACCTTCCTGTATAAAATCGCAAAAAGTCCCCAAAGTGACTCCCATCCCCGCTAAACATGAAAGATATCGGGAGAGTTTTGTTCCGAGTATTGTTGAGCTGTATAATAGCCAGTAAAACTAGTCACTAATTTTATTGTTGTCTATTTATTTTTTCTTTTTGACTTTTCGACTTTTGACTCATTTTTTTTTATGTATTTTGTACAATGGATTATGTTTGACGTAACTCGATATGATATATATATATATATATATATATATATATATATATATATATATATATATATATATATATATATATATATATATATATATATATATATTTATAATAGCATATATTATATATATATATATATATATATATAGCATATTTATAAGATTGAAAATATCCAAAAACGAGCACTTAAAATATAACGGTGCAGAGCACTATATAAATAATCCCTATTGCTAGTCACATGAAAGGTTATTTGACTTCTGGTTCTGTAAAGGTGCACATGTAGGCCAAAAATTATTTTTTGAACTTCATTTACTTCAAGCTTAAGTTTAGATCCCTGCAAACGATAGCTCTTCATCTATTAATTTTCTTCTTAAAATTTTTTATGCGTGATTCTTTTCTAACGACCCAGTGGAGTCGAATCTTATTCAAGATAAAAACTTGCTTCTTGTTTATCTCTAAAATTTACGTGTTGCACTCTATATATGGAAAGTTTTTGTTTGAGCTTGACTATTTTCAAGTTCGTTCTAGTGATAGAGCGTTACTTTTTTGACTTCTTGTTAACTTTTTAATTTTTATGATCCCTTATTTAACCTCTTTTAAACCTTTAATTTTGTCTCTTTTACAGACCATGTGGAGCAAGATTTTATTCAAGGAAATCAATTGCTGATTATTTAGTTTCCAAAAATTTGAATATTCCCATATCTTCTTTCAATTTTGCACTGGGACCTGACCTTCTGCGGCAACTTGGAAAAATTGTTCGAAATCCTCCTAAAAAAGTGAGGAAGCCTCAAGAAAAACCAGTAATATCTAGAAGCATACCTCGGGATGATAGTTTCGTGCCTACACCTAATGATTTCATCTGCCCTGGAAGGATGTGCACTAAGTCGTTCAGAAGTGCGCTGCTATTGCATGTGAGTAGTTGTAGTATTGGTAACATGTGACATAGCAAGAGCTTTTTTGATATTTCAGGCAATATTTACAGAACTGTTTCAAGTCTGCATCACAGGTAATCTCCTCTTGGAGGTACTTGTTATACCACTTTTGGTGGTTTACGAGTGTAACTAGATTCGTTGATGTGGATGAGTATAAGGGGCAGGGCTGGACATTTTTAAATACTGGTATTTTAGGTGAATTTTTATTGCTATTTTTTCTTTAACTAAAAGAAATGGGGGAGGGGGAAGGACACTTTGTTTCAGTAGACTCACTAACTGTTTTTTGAATATTCGTTAAATCCTTTTTAATAAATGTTATAAATTCTCTTGTTTTCTTGAAAGAAAAGAGTATAGTAGTCTTTTAGTATTAATTGTTTTTATTCTCTGTGGGTATTTCTTTTTTCAAAGGTGCCATTTCAATCTTGTTGAACTTTAGACATTATGAAATATAAGAATTTTTTTTACT
The DNA here is from genome assembly GCF_032884065.1 of Artemia franciscana. Lineage (NCBI taxonomy): Eukaryota > Metazoa > Arthropoda > Branchiopoda > Anostraca > Artemiidae > Artemia > Artemia franciscana. Next base: position 14,228,472 of record NC_088878.1, on the reverse strand, counting down.
AGAGTTACTTTAAATACGTAAAATGCTACTATAAGTAGAAGTAATTAAGCACTTGCTTCCAAAGCATTTCAGTAAAAAAAAAAAAAAAAAAAAATTAAGGGGTAAAAATACAGTACTGGAAAAATACTTGGAGCAAGAAATTTAGGTGGCTAGTAGCACCGTTTCACGAATTTTGGGTAACTTTTTCAGTTTCAATTTTAATGCTGCTCAAATTTTCAGTAGAAAGCACTGAATAAATTAATTGCTTGATGCTCTATTGTGAGGGATCTAGCAAACAAATTTATGTATTTATAAATATATTTCAAGATATATGGTTATTTTTAGTAGCAACTAGTGTTCATTTCTTTTCTTCTAAAAACAATACAACTGATGGTGATATAAATTTATCGTTCTTTTCTTATTTTGTTATTCTGAATTTATAGTTTTAAGAGGTATATTTTTTTTTAACTTAGTAACCTTTTTTTTGAATCAGTTATTTGATCGTTATTTTATATAATTCTATTTAGATGCATATTAAGCACCAACATCCAGATATATCGAACATGGACATAAAACTCCCCAAAGTGGCAGATTTGGCATACGCGCGCACTTCAGGGGATGAGGACTTGGTCAAAACTAAAGGTAAATAAAGCTTCAGGTACTCAGTCTTATTATAATGAAATAAGTTCTAATGCTTGTTATTCAGTTTGAATTCTGTGTCTATCCCTATGATTTTTCTTTTTTAGTTTAATTTTATTTCAGTTTACTAGAAAAATATGTACTAAATTAGCGATAAGGCTATTTTATGAATGACTTTCCTGAATGGCCTGTTTATGAATTGAAATTTGTTGCTAGTTTGTTCGGCTATTTTTCAGTTTATATATGTCATGTTGAATTTGCATTTAGTGTTGTAGCATTCTCCTCTTGGATTCTTTTGTTTCTGCTTGTTGTTAACGTAAAACGGGTTATCACTATTAGTGATGGTAATAGAAAAGATTCATAATAATTTTAGGGATTATACCACAGAAGCCGTATGGCTGGATCATTTAAATCTAATCCGTCGTTCAGATTAATGGTTAGACCTAAATTCCATATTGTGTTCTACTATCCAAGAATATGTGTTTTTCTCATTTTCTTCATCTTAATTTCTAATTTGCATCTTAATTTCTTCATCATGACTCATCAGGCATCATCAAGATTCATCGTAAAATAATTAGAATTGCCAAACCACAGTATGAACATTTTTTTTTAAAGTTCTGTACTTCGGAAAAATGTGACATCACTACTACTACTACTAACTTCCTGCAGTACCAAGCCGCTTTTGGCCAACACAGCTGCGCATACGCTCCTCATCCCCTCCCATTCATTCAAAGCTTTGGGACAAAGCACTATCTTTTAATTGGGACATTGGGCTAGTAAAATAAAAAAGAAATGTATGCCATGTACATTTGTATGTGTCAAAAAGTAGGAGCCAAAATACATATATAGTCTTTATTTGTGGACTGAAGTTTTTATTTTGTATCCTTTTTTATTCTGATTAGCGCTATAATTCCTAATATGAGCTGCAAAAAAGAAGAAAAAGAAAAAAAACGACCCCATGTGTCCTGGATTTTGCTTCTTTTTTTTCCCTTTTTCATTTTTGGCATTTTGAATATGGGTAGCTTTACGGGATATTCGAAATGCCGAATTTTAGGCAGTGTTTTCTTTGAGTATGCTTGTAATGCTGGTTATAAGCAGGACTAATTTATTGATTTATTCAATTTCTTTTTGAAAATTTCTAACTTTAAAACACAGATTTGATAAAAACAGCACCTTTATTTATGGTTGTTCAAACTAAATGGTAGTTATTCGCCGCGGCATTTGTCTCAATTTAAATGAAAGGGTTGTAATACGTCTTTTCTTAGCTGAGAAGATTGTCTCTAGGACCCCTCCCTTCTCATTCCGTGGAGCATTATTTTGAAAGTATTAGTGTAAGCTAAAAGGGCCAATTGGCTTCCAAAAATGGAATCTAATTTTATTGTTAAATTTGCCATTACTGAGTTGCGTTTATTGGGTATTTGCAACAAAATAACTGGTTTAAATTGCTTGAAATAATTATGTTTATTATCTTACAGAATTACTAAATTATGCAGGAATCATGCCAACCCTCTAAATTTAATTAGAATATTGCTTATTCCTGTGTTTATTCGTAAGCCAGATAAGATTCATTCCCATATCTTTATATCGCAGATCAAGTGGACAAAGGAAGAAAAAACTTTCATGTTTATATTTAAGTCAGCTTATGGCACATTTTTGAGCTTCAAAATAGCTTAAAATGTTTTAAAGATGAAAGTTTTCTGTGTCTATCAACCTAATGCTTTATTTTCGATTTTAGGCCTGGAAGAATCAACAGCAATGTCTTTTTCAGCACAGTTTCAGCAGTTTTTGGCAAAACGGGAGGAAATTCTTGCAAAATCTGGTTTGTTTTTACTTTTCATTATTTGCTTTCCAACTATTGTGGACTTGTGACTAAAGTGGCTCTAAAAAAGAAGAAACATTGGGTGTAGTAACATTTATCAAAAGTAATCTTTTTTCAAAAATGGTAGTTTGTATGACTGAAGATTATGCCACACCTGAAACTGAACTAGAGCATCGAAACTCATATAGGCTTGTGGTATCTCCCTGACGAACCCTGATTGCCAACATTTATTATTTTTTTGTTATTCTTTTTTTTTCTAATCTAATATTTCTTTCTGCAAGTGTTATATATCTCTTCGGTTCAAAATTAGCAATAATTACTACTACTGCTACTGATAAGGTACTGCAGCACCAAGCCGCCTGAGCCCAACATAGTTCCGCGCGCTCCTTCATCCCAATTTATTCAAAGCCTCTCTCTTTCCACACTCTCAAGAAGTTCTCATTTCCCTTAAACCTTTCTTTACGATGTTTGCAGCATTTGGATTTGTATTAGTATTAGTTTTCCACTAATAATTAAATTGGATAACGTTGATTTCCCACTAAGATAACATTACTAGCCCACTAATAACGTAATCGATAATATCAAATAGAATAGAATAGTTTTATCTGTACAAGCAATCATAGTTTATAATAATAATTCCTATATTTTTCACTGCTAAGAATTTTGAATAAATAAATTCAAAAATAAGAAATAAATAAGATAAGATAAATAAATAAATAGATAAGATAAATAAATAAGAAATAAATAAATAAGAAATTTGCAGATCAAACCCAAACGATGTTCGTGAAGGGACGGGAGTTGTTGGACAGATAATTCCGATTCATAACTTGCATATGTCTGAAAGAATAACTTTAAAGGCTCTTTTTTGTGGTGACTCAAGTTGATCGCTTAGGTAACTTGTGTTGTTGACTTGAGGGCCCCATACAGGGCTCAATAGCATATCATCAGCATCGATAGTCTTGAGATGAAAAGGTTTTCTGTTTTACTTTTGTTAAAGGATTGTAGATATCTTAATGAGACCTAGTTAAGTGTTACAATAGGAGCTTATTTTATCGTAGGAATAGAAATATCATCTTTTCCTTTTTTTAATTTGGCTAGCCCAACAGTTATAAATTATAAATAACTGTCTACCAAAGCCATAGCCTGTGGGAGTCAGGATTTGAGCCCCCATCCAAATTTCTGTCCAACTCGTAAAAACGTAACAAAACGCATATAAACAATGTTTTAATGTTTTCTATATGCAAATTTCTTCTCTGTAGTTCTTGTCATCAATAAATGCCAATAAACAAGGCCGTATCCACATTTTTTTTCGGGGGGGGGGGGGGGTATTTTACAAAAAAAAAATAGCGCATCAAAAATTTGTCTGTGTGCATTTCTGTTACATTTCCCGAGTCGGACAAAAAATTTTAAGGATTCAAACTCCCTAGATCCTCCCCCCTCACCTGGGCACAGCCTTGCCAGTAAATATGTTTTCGATAGTATTACTTGGTAGGTCAATAAAAACATTTAGACGCGTGGCTGAAAACTAAATACCTTTTGATTCTGTAAATTGATTAAGTGAAACAATCTATAGGTCGGGCTTTTGAATGGAACTACAAAAAAGTTCAAAATACAGATTTTTTTTTTATACAAATTAAACATAACGCGATATGATATCTGCAATAAATTGTTCAAATCTCTACTCGTGTACTGTCACTTTATGCTTCAAACTCTAACACATGTTCTCGTGGGTACCCACAATTTTTAGCTGACTCGACATCCGTGCAGCTTATGTCTATGCAGCACAGTTACATTTATACAAATTGTTACAGTAAAAAAAAAGGTTTAAAAATTCTAGGCAGCCTCCTAGTAGATAACCCATTCCATATATACGAGAGCCATTTACAAAATTAATGGGTATGGAATGCATTGTATTTTGTGCATGCAATTAAGAATGGCTAGATGGATATCATTTTTCTTCTGTTAATGCCTGCTCATATGTTTGTTTTCTATTAGAGTCATCTATGATAGTGATAGAAGAACCAGAAGCAGACGTTTCTAATGTGGTTGTTGAAGCAGTTGAAGAGTCAGAAGATTTGGTTCACTGCAAATGTGGATTCTATGAAGAAGATGGATTAATGATACAGGTATCTTCCAATCATCTGACCTTACTTTTTTCATACCTCTTTCTCTTCAACTCCCTGACTTTTGTGATTTTTATTGTTTTTCACAATACAAGACTTGAGCGCGAAGCGGTAAGAATACTTGCCTGTGGCTAGTAAGAACACTTGCCTGTGGCTGGTAAGAACACATGCCTGTGGCTGGTAAGAACGCTTGCCTGTGTCCGGTAAAAACTTTTGACTGTGGCCGGTAAGAACACTTGCCTGTTGCCATGGTAATCTTACATAAGACAAATTTTTAAGGAAACCAAACGAAATTCAAATCAAACTTATTCCAATTGGAAACTGAGTGGGCAGAGTAGTTAGAAATATGAGGTGTATAAATATTTGCATAAGAATAATTACAGTTTCATACATAAAAAAATTTATTTTGAACTCATTTTCAAAATGGACTAAAACATAGAAAATAGCTTTATTTTCGATAATATTGTGAATGAAATCAAGGGGCGCAAAAAGGAATGGGCTTTACATAACTTGATCTGGTTATTTTAACTCGTTTTCCTCAAGTCATTGGCTTTTTTCATTTATGCATGTATGACCTACATCAACTTGATGCCTATGTTATGTAAAGTCCAATTCATTTTGCACCCCTCATTTTCACTTACATTCATAGATTCTCGAAGAAAAATATTTTCGACTTTTTATTCCACTTTGATTTTAGGACTGCCGTTGCTTCAACACAAAACTCTGATAATGAACTTGAAATGTTTAACTATCTAAGACCCAGTACCGTTCTATTGTACCCAATCAAACACCCTGGTTAAGAACTAGAAAGTCAAATTAGTTTTGACCAACTGGTCCGTCGAAACTACCCGAATAGAACAACCCGATCTGGTAACTCATTTGTCCAGGTTTTCGTAGAGCTGTATGGTAGCAGGGTTATTTTTTTTTTTTAAATGTGCCGGGGAGATTATTGTTGTAAAAAAAAAAAGCAAAGGGGTGATGATTAGGAAAGGTGCCTTTATTTGTTTTGAACCTTTTAACTTTGTAAGCCAAAAAGAACATTTTGTGAAAATTTGCAATTATCTAATTTCTAAACCACTATTTTTACAAAATTAGTTTTCAAATGTAAGACTAAGTGTCGCAACTGAAAGAAAGGGATTAACCCCAAGAAAGGCAAGTGTATAGAGGACTTCTTATTCTTCCCCCCATCCTCTCAAAAAAGGAATATTTTTTATGTTTCCTATAATATTGTAAAATTTTCGAATAGTTATCCATTTTTGCTGTTTATTTGTAATTTTGCCCCTCTCTCGAAAGAAATTTCTATGTACTTACCCACTTCAAGGTATGAACTAACAATACTAAATAACAATCTGCTTCTTATTTAAAAAGTATTCTTCCTGTTTGCCCAATTCGGTAATTAAAAAATCCACATTGTCGATAAATGTAAGTCTTTTTTTTTACTTCGGTTGGCTTTTTCAGTGGTGTTGCTTTCGAAAAACATGCGGGAAATAGTTATAAATTTGTCCTACAATACAGTTCCTTTTTTGAGGGCGGGCTTCACAAAAGATTTTCAGAAAGTACTGTTTTGTTACATTTTGAAAGACCAAAGGATATAATCCTATAAATTACAATTCTATAAATTACAAAATGATTAGATGGCTAAACTAAACCTTTGGTAAACAGAACCGTTTTTCTCTATTTGTTCAGGGCTAGAACTTGTTCAGGTCCTGCAACTTTTCATTATATCAGTTTTGTTTTATTATTTGTCTGCTCAAATCATAAGTTTATTTTTCTGGTTTTGAAAACAGCGGCAGAAATTATGTTTTGAACCATCATTACTTTTGTTAGCACAAAAAGTTCAGGTTATACAATTTACTCCGTTAAAAAAAAACGTACATTCGATTTACTTCCATAGTTGTATAAAAATGGTAATCCATAGTTGTATGGGAGATGTGTATACCCTTTGTAATAACTTTTATTGTAAAATATTGTATATTTCTCTGTCTTTTCTCTGTATCGACTTGTTTCTCGTAGCTTTCTGAAGTTTCTTAAGGCTTCTCAACATGACTTGGAAAAATGTAATGAATAAGATATTGCGCTTCCTTTAACTAAATTCAACAAAGTTGTAAACTGCAAGACTTGCCCGTGATGGCTGTAACACTAATAATTTACACTACCTATTAACTTTGGACCATTTACTATATATAATGTTCCTTTAATTTATCATATTCTAGTTAACTGTGATATTTTTTCATTAATTTGTTTCTTATTCAGTGTGATATATGTTTGTGCTGGCATCATGGTGTCTGTTTTGGAATCATTGCTGAAGAAGAAGTTCCAGATAGATTTACATGTAATTTCTGCTCAAATCCAAAAAAAGTACGGCGATCTATGAGAGTTTCTTACGATGAAAATTGGCTTAAAGATGGAACGCTTGCTCGGTAATTTGTTTTCCTTATTCTTCATTGCATTTTCTTGTTTCGTTTAGTGTTAGGGCGAGCAGCGGCACAGTTTGCCGTGTTTTTTCCTTAGCTCAGAACATTTCTACTGCTTCGTTGCTGCTGCTTGTTAGTTTAGCTGCATTATATTAATAAACTTTTAGGTCGAGAAGATGTTGGCATCACCAACAATTCTTACTGTTGGATCTAGACTTGAAATCCTGAGGTCAGGGGTTCGTGCCCTGGTGTCACTAGTTTTTTTTTTGGAAAGTGTCAACGCTGTGACTCTGTAAGCTCAGGCAGAGTCGACTCAACTTTAAATGGGTACCTAGAGAAATCTGGGGGGAAAGCGCGGAAAGTGTTGGATTATTTGCCTCTAACCTTGCATTTACTCCCAGTCGAAGGCAATGAATCAGAAGATTGGTACCTGCGCAGCTCGGACCGCTGGTCAGCATACGAAAAAGTTTTTTTTTCAAGTTTTTGAAAGTCGAGGAGATGAGATATAAACTCAGAATAGTAGCTTTCCGTATCAACCATTAATTTATGTGGACGAAAACACCCCGGCTGTCTTGGGTTTTTATTTAGTCTCATATATTTTATTTTATTAATGCTGTTTAATTTTATCGTGTATAATTTGCCGGTTGATCTCTACTCTGATGTGTTTTGATGATGTCCTGGTGTGTTTTTCTTCTTTTAGTTCTTTAGTTGTAGTGAGAATATTACCGCAGAGTTTGCAAAAGTACTGGGATTTAAAAAAGGCCATAATTTCCGTTTTGCAAAGTATGCAATATGCGTACAATCCTGATAAGCCTATAATTGGTGGGATTACTTTTGAAGTCTTTTTAGTATTCTGTTGTCTTTTTCTAGACGTGAATTTGACGACTTCGTGGCTGGCTAAAAATATTTTAAAGTGGTGTAGCAAATGATACGGATGCATTTTGCACAGTAGTAGAAACGAGTTTCAGACAAAGGGTAATATTCCTGTATCGAAAATATCGATACTTTTAAATGTCGATCTAGCGATATAAAACTGCTGAATTTGACATTTTTGGTACCGTGTCGAGTATTAAGTTACGCTACATCTTGTCAGGATTGACACTCCTAGTGACTTATCACTATTTCTAGTGATTTTTATGTTACCTAGCAATTTTCTTCTAGTTAGTGATTTATAGTGATTTTTTTCTAGAACCAGTGATTTTTTCCTAAATCTAGCGACTTTTCACGATATAGCGCGTAGATTCATGATTCAATCGAATGAACCACACAAGAAGCAAATTAATAAAAAAAAAACCTAAAATAAGGATTCACTACAGTTCCTAATATGTTCCAGATTAGGGTTTATGCAATTTACCGCCTTGGGAAGCTTGCCATTTCCTACTGTATGTCCATATCAGATATAGGCCCCAGAGCGTTATCATCAAGAAATAGGCGAACTTAGTTGATCGAAAAATTACAAAAATGTTCTACACTTACTATTTCATAACATTTGCAGAGGTCGAGTTTTGTCTTCATATCTGTGGGTTCTTTTCTCTATGATCTATCAGTTCTGAATTATATTTTCTTCTGTTAGAACTTTTAAAAATGAAGTGAATGGTGGATGTGAATCCACCTTCTACATCTGCAAATAGAACAGAAATAGAGTCACTAAAAAATAAGAAGGTAGGTATACATTAAATTATATTTTCTTAATGAAAAAAGAAAAAGAAATCATAGAAAAAGAAAATAGGACTTCGATTTCTAATCGAAATTCCAATAATTCTCCAAATTTTCTTATTTGTAATTGAAACATCTAATAAGCGCAGATATGGTCATATTCTTTAAGTTTTGAATTTATGTCCTTAACATATTAAATAGTTTGTGGTAACAAACTGTAAGAATGGAGTGACACGGCTCAATAGTAACTGAAATTCTAGAAACGGAATTTTGATATCAATTGATATATCATCGGCTTATTATATTGATTCCTAATATACAATATTCATTAATCTTAGTTTTACCCATAAAAGGCTACGAAACTGCCAAAATTTGCCTGATTTTCGAAAGAGGGTGGAAACACCCACTAAAAGTCGAAGAATTTGCAAAAGTGTTGAATTTTGTCGCTAGAAGAAAAATCAGGGATGCGTGTTTATTTGTTTTTTTTTCAGTGGTGATCGTATCGAACCAACGGTCCCAGAACATCGGGAAGGGCTCATTTGAACGAAAATTAAATTTCTAGTGTCCCTTTTATTTTGCCAAAAATATCGGACGGCTAATAGCCGTCCGTCCCTTTTTTCCTCAAAATTGTTCCATCAAAAGTTTGAGATAGTCATTTTGTTTAGCATAGTTGAGAGGTTCCAAAACTATACCTTTAGATTTAACATGACCCACGCAGGCCCTGAGGATAGGTCTGGGGATGAAGGTATCCTGAGAATAATAAGGACTATTTACGATTTATGAAAACCAGTTTCATAGCCACAAAGACAAATAACGGGTGACATAATGCATTGGACTAGTATAATTTGGGCCATATATTTGCACATTAGGGGGGTGGGGATAATATTAGGTTAGGTTAAGTTAGGTTATTCTGCCCCCTCATCCCCTAATGTGCAAATTTATAGCCCAAATTTTTATTATTATATAAACTGAAGTATTATATTTTCATCATTTTGGCATATTTCATTAGGATTAACATAACTTTACTTCTTGGATATGTTTCGTATAATTAACAAGAACCTCTTCTTTTGCTTCAGAAGCAATATGATCCATGCTTATCAAAATTTGTGAAGGGTGGGACAAATTTTTTCGATGAAAATATAAAATGGTCATTTTAAAAATTATCACTGGTGTCCCAATAATTATACTAGCTCAACTAGAGTAAAAAAAAATAGTTCCTATACTTTTGGGTGAAAAAATGGGGTTTTGAATCGAAAAGGAAAAAAAGAATCAAAAAGACAAAGCAAATATTTCGATTAGATCACAGATAACCAATTTTTAGTGATCGGGACATAAGCCAAGGGTACCAATTCGGGAAAATATAGGGATGAAGCAAGGATTTTGTTCTATCCTCTGCATAAAGATGCAAAAAGGCATTTTTCAAAATTTCAAAGTTAATTTTGGCTTGATAAAAATCAAAACATCGATCTTAAGATATTTTTGTACATCCAGGGGGGTAATTTTACCCCCTTCCTGTAGGTACGCCTGTATAGAACATGGTAGAGAAACAAAAATAGCGACGAAGACCACACTGCCTTTCCATAACAAACAAATACAAAGTAGAGACAATAGGGAAAATCTTTCGGCCCTATGTCCAAGGGCCGTCTTCAGCACAATACAAGAACAAGAGAGCAACTATATACATACATACATACATATATATATATATATATATATATATATATATATATATATATATATATATATATATATATATATATATATATATATATATAAATAAATGAACTTACATCAAATTGTGAGAATTAAAACTAAATAATTAAAAACACTTTTTAAAACTTTTTTTTAAAAACAGCCCTAGCATCCTTACTTCAACGAAGTTGAAGTTGAAGAAGTTGCATCTAATCACTTTGTTCTCTTTAGTTTGAAGGAGTTTATATTCTCATTTCATTCTTTTCGCCAGTCCTGGTTGAACTTCGTTGAAGTAAGGATGCTAGGGCTGTTTTTGAAAAAAAGTTTTAAAAAGTGTTTTTAATTATTTAGTTTTAATCCTCACAATTTGATGTAAATTCATTTATATATTATATATATAGTTTCCCTCTTGTTCTTGTATTGTGCTGAAGACGGCCCTTGGACATAGGGCCGAAATATCCACAGAACTGATTTCCACTGTCTTGAAAAGATTTTCCCTACTGTCTCTACTTTGTATTTGTTTGGTAGAGAAACAAAACAATGATTAAGGGTATTATGATTCGTGTTATTTCTTGGGATTTCTAGTGATTAATGTGCTGATTTAGTGGTTATTTTTTCAAGAATCCGGGAATTTTTTTTCACGGGGTAGCCACCCTGTATCTAGTGGGAAGTAGTGGCTATTTTATTTGTTTGGTATTGTTAAATATAAAATTGATTTAATAATAAAAGTGTTTGAGATTAAAAGTTTGATATTAGAGGCAACAGTTCTGAGGGGTATGTAATTTCTTTTTCCATTCCTTTTGTTTGGCTTGCTGTATGAGTTTGATTTAACATTAGAGAAAGCATTATTAAGTTAGCGAGGATCTACCATATATGTATATATATTTTTAGACTTGCTTTCGTCGACAAGAGAAATGAGCATGCAAACCCAAAGCGTATAATGACTTTACAAAAAACGCATACTGCCTTGGGAGAATCGCTAGAAATAGGAAATATTTTGGCCAAATTGTCGAAACAAGTTGACATGTCTAAGTAAGTTGTTTTTATCTGAAGCTTAAAAATTTGAAGCCCGTAACTTTTCACATTTAAGTGTACTTTAATGGCTTTTTTTGCGCTTGCAGTTTTATCCTAAAGGAAGTTTCACTGGTTGAATTGGATAAAAGTAAAGCAAATTCTTAAAGAACCTTCTTTGACCAACTGATTAAAAAAAAAATGACAGCTTGAAAATTGTGATATGCATAGGGTTTGTCTGTAAACTTGATTGCGCAAAAAAAGAAAAGAAAACAAAAGATTTATTAAAATCAAAGCGGTTTTTTTGCCTATTTTGTAGATTCAGATTCTAAGAGAGAAATGATGCATATTTTGACCAAAAATCTTTTTGGTGGGTGCTCTGGTCTTAATTAAAAAGGATTTGAAACTAATGAAAATAGAAAACTGAATAGATGTGGATCTTTGATGTTTTAATATGGGTGAAGTAGCAATTAAAAACTAGTAGCGGCACTGAATGTACCAAATAGAATTAAAAAGGTAAAAAGGAAATTTAAAAATGAGAAAGGTAAAAGGAAGCTCCAAAAGCAGTTGTTTGACTACCGATTGCTGCAGCTGTTACAAGGTAAAATTAAAATGAGGAAACATACCTATGAGCATTTGGAAAGAAAAAAAAATCAAAAACCCTATTAGCATCAGCTTTACTACTGGTACTGAGAATAGTAAAAAAACAAAGGCAGATTTGGGAGGCTGCAGGAAACGTTTGATAGTGTTTTTTTTATCCTCGTAAAAGTGGGGCTTAGTTTGCACCCTTATTAGTCTTCTTCCTATTGGCTCTTTTGAAATGAGTAGTTTCAACTTTTTAGTTGTGCTCGACTATTCAAGCCCCTTCAAAAGTTATCAACTGTCTGCAATTACATTTTTTTTTTCACATAACGTGTATGTTACCGTGAATGTCCGAAATCTGGTTAATGTCAACATTCACCGGTGAATGTCCGAAATTCCTTTTTCTCTGCTTTGATTCAATTAGCTTTGTGAGTCAGCTTTTTCAGTCTTATGCAAGCTATGATGGTAAAAGTTAAAGTTAGGTTAAATTTGGCTATAAATATCAGAAATGGGTTAAAACCTAACATAAGCTAACCTAACCTCACTTAACCAAACCTAATTTAACCGAAACTATTGTGTCATCATCAAACCTTGCACTAAATTGAAAAAGTTGACTGGCAACAGTGACTAAATCCAAAGAAAAAAAAAAGGTCTTTCGGATATTCAGCGGTGAATGTCGACATTCACCAATTTGCGGACATTCACTGTAACATGTAACATACATTTTTTGTGTTCTCAAACATGCTTTTTCGTATGGACTGCCGTTGGGTCTCTTGCCTGCTAGCCCCTCACTCAGACTATCTGTCTTCGGTTTTGTCCTTACATGATTTCGGGTGAAACACGATGTCACTTGATGGCACTGATACCGCTCTGATACCGTCGCCGTTCTGATACCGCCTCTTGAAGTAAGGCGAACATAAGTTTAACAGTTTTGAGAAGTTTGAGATAAGAAAGCGTTTGAGAGACAGAGTTCGAGCGGCAGTTGACTAAACACTTCGAGAGTTCGAGCCGCACCTCACTAACCCCTTGATTTTATCAGTTTCTCAAAGTAATTTTAAATAATAAGAGGTTACCATTCTTCCCCACCAAGAATAGAATGTAAAGATCATACTCAGAGCAAAATTTCTTAGAATAATAATTGTTAGGAATGAAATCACCACTGTGATTGGAAATCTTGTATCATTTTTTTTTTTATTCCTTTATGCAGCAGTATAGCACTTCTTTACGAGAAATAGCTTAAAAACACAAGTAACTTAGAAATTTTGTCCGTTATTTCTAATTTCGTTTATGCAGTAGATGCATGTTTGGCGGTTATTCTAAAAATAGTTTTGGCGCTTCCATGACAGGGATACATTTCCCTTAAGCTTTTGGAGACTGCTTAGCGTTCGTTTTAATTAGTTCAGCGTTGAATGCTCAAATAAATTTTTGGTAAGCTTAAAAAAAAATCATAACCCCCCACCCTAAAAAAATACCCCGCTCTCCGAAAAAAAATCGTGGAAATGCCCTTGCTGGTATGTGTAGGTGAGAAAGCCTATGTTACACATGCTCAAATCCTATGAATTATGTGCATGATTTCGAACTAAACACAGTTTCAGATGGTAAAAATACCAAATTATAAATTCAGTAAACACCTAAACTAACATGATTAGTTATGAATATTTCTTTGCTCCCAAATATTCCAATACAATCATCTTAGTCCACGTAAATATATACACATAGTACGTAGTACGCAATACCATAATGCACGTTAATGAGCCGGTAGTAACCCGAGAGAAAATTTTCTAGTAGGAATTTGTAGAGAAAGTGAAAGAATTTTCCCTCATTAATCAGTATCATTTAGACCGTGTATTCTCTCTCCCCGTCTCACAAGCAATTTCACTGTTGTCTGTATTTCATTCTCCCTACAGTTTTTTCTGACCAAGCCGATAAAAGGAAGTCCAGCCCAGTGGTTGTTTTAGGGGGGGGGGGGGGGTATGATGGAGCATTTTTCCCGGGCGCAGAAATTTTAGGGGTGAAAAATTTCAAATAAGTGATCTAACGGTTATAATCATTTTATAACTTCTGAAATGTCAATTTTTACTAAAATAAAGAATTGGGCCCGGGTAATAAATGAAAGTAATTATTAAATTGTTAATTAATTGATAAAATAAAATGATAACGATTATTGTTAATAAATTCAAATTGTGTTAAGATCTGGTCTGAAAATTTCTGGGGGACAGGGGGAAGGGCGCTAATCAAGATTTCATCCCGGATGCAAAAGAGGCTAGAACCGCCAGTTGTCCAGCCTCATTAATTTCAATTTCTCATTTCTTTTTCCTCCTATTCAACATGTTTAGACATTTCTTTTTTATTTCTTACTTTAGTAGTACTATTTCATCTTTTCTTTCCTCTCTTTGCAGCTTGTTTTTTTTTTAATCAAAATATAAATTTGGCTCTTTGGACTAGTAGAATTGACTAAAAATTATTTATTTATGATGTTCATTTATTTCGGAGGAAAACACGTTTAGAGAATCACTAATAATTTTTTTTTTTTTTGTAGAAACAAGGATCATCCAAAGCTATATTTGTGGGCTGGATCAGGAAAGAAATGCCCCAAAAATGGACAGAAAGAAGGATCTTCTCAAGAAAGGCTGGAAGATCTGCCTATCATGGCCTCCCAAGTGAGTTTTCAAAAAACATCACTGTTCAAAACAAAAACACATTCCCTCTAATTTTGTGGTTTTAAGCCAAATATCAATTAATTATAGTTACTTGATTGATTTGAAGAACTTATAGAGGTCCTGGATATCCTCCTTTTGATTTAGTGTAACTTCAGGCACATATTGTACAGAATTTTTGTCTCTCACAGTAACTTTGGCTTCAAAGCAACGGTTTTGAAATCGTACAAGATATTGGCTGTATCACTCATTAGCGACACTTATTACTCATTATATTGTCTTTAATGAGGGTGCATTGCTCATAGGATATTCTAATGTTTCTAAATTACTAATTACATTGCAAAAACCGCTATTATTTCCACTATTATTTGATTATTTATTACAAAACAAGTAATTATGGATTTTTCTTTTAATCAAATTAAACATTAAATTTAAAAAAAATCTTTGACGTTTTGAAAAGCTTCCGTATAACTCTGAAACTGAACAGTTGTTATTATTTTCTTTTTCTTTAAATATATCCAGTTTAAATCAAATAAGAGAAATGAATGTTGCTCTACGAAATTTTAGTATTCAGTCTCCAAGTGACTAGTTCTATGATATGCCCATTCAATACAGCCTTGATAATACTCCTAATACTCTTGAGTTCTGGCCTGTCGTGGTATCGACTGCCTGTTGTTGTCATGGAAAGGTCAAGGTTCCTGTTAAGGTACCGAAATTCCTTTAATAGAAAATAAACATGGGCTAATGGAGGGAAAATATTGTACAAATTAAAAAATAGGACACTCAAGACTAATTTAATAATCCTATTACTCTCAGTCTTATTGCCATTATTTGTTATTATTAAGCTCTACTAGGGGCTCTCCAGTTACTGTCCGGCTTTTTTTTTTCTTCTTTTACCGAACTTTCTTCTCATTTTTACTTTCCTTTATTTCTTCTTCACCAATTTTGTACTTTATGGCTATTTGTTTTTTGAGTGCTTCTTCCTATGTTTTATATTTGGTCTTTACCTAGCTCATCGATCTCTTCTCTCTACTAAAGAAAGACATCACTATAGTTGAAAACTTATAACTTCTAATCTATGTAATGGCCGCCCAAAAGAAAAACGCATTCTCTGCAAAAAAAAAAAAATGAGCAGTGCCACTTAACATCAACTTTGCCCAAAGAAAGTCAAAATGCCGAGGTGCGCAAATTCTAAGATTGCCGTGATCGATTTCTCATGATCTATAACCCCAAACCAGAAGTTTTTTGAGTATTAAAAATAAGTAAAGTAACTGATGTCTACTTTTTTGCCAGTGCTAGGCTACTGCTATCCATAAACAGATCCTTAATGGTTCATTTAAAAGCTACTGTTCATATTTATACATGCTGTATATAAACCTGTCTTTATAACTTCATCATAAAGTGTTGTACGACGCTAAAAAAATGGCGCTTTCCGTTTATGGAGTGGAATAGCTGGGAAGCATGCAAAGGGTACGATTGTAATATCCACGGTCGAAAACTCTAAACTAAAGATTTACGATCCCCTGCTCTTGTTTACTCCCCCAAGTCTCCCTTGTAAATGAAAGCTAAAAAACATGTTTTGAAAAAAAGAACTGACTAACGCACAAAAACTTTCATTTATATAATTCTATTTTCAAGAAATTACTTGAATTCTATATCTACAACATTTCAAAAAACCGGTGATAATGTACCCCTTAGACTCTTGATCCATGTGATAAAGTTACACATGTCTCTTGGGAAAGTTTAAGGGAGACAAAGATCTTCTTGTAAGGTTGATGGGTCATATTTAAAAATAAAACGAACAAACATTAGCCTAAAAAAATAGTAAATTTCCTTTCTTGCGAAAGGAAAGAATGATGTTGAAATTGGAAACGAACAAAAATTATTTTCAGCGATACTTGATTTTCAACCCTATCCGGTTTACTATATAATCATGGACTATGCAAAAAATTAGTTATGATGTACCCAATTGCTTTCCATCTTGTTTAAATTACTGCCTTACATAAAAATGCTAAACATTTTCTTTTCTTTAACTATTTCTACTGATTTTAACTTCAAACTGCAATTCATTGAAACTTGCTACAGTAAATGTTTTATGATTTTGAATGGTAATAATATACACAAAAGTCACCGAATGTTGCAAGTCTGTAATTTATAAAAATTGTGAAACGATGTAATTGAAAATTAAATAACCAACCAAAATCTCAATTTTGAAACCTCAAAGAACTGTAATTTTAAAAACACCTGCCTAGCTTATTCCGATTATAAATTTAAAGCTGATATTTATACAATCCACACTAAAAATAATAACAAAGATATGGAAAACTTCGACGAGAAGCCATTTACCGTTCACTTGCCACTTGCGTAGAAGCCACTTGTGTAGTGTATTGCCTTACATGTATTATCTTACATAATATCCTTGTGGTTCCACAGTGCATAGATGGTGACCTGATTTTCTGTGTCTGTAATTAATAAAATTTGGGAAACGAAGTAACTGAAGACTAAATAAACAACAAAAATCAAATACAAAGGTTTTGGGTTTAAACAACAAAAAGTTAAACAAGAAAAATAAACAATGAAAAGTTTTAAACCTGTAAGAGCTGTAATTTTAAAGGTGCCTGCCTAGTTTACTACAATTGTAAATTTGGTGATTTTCCCAAAAAGTATTTATGAGAACACGTAGTTTTGCATGGGTTAAAATATTTTGGCGTGTGTGAGAAAACGACTATTGAGATTGAATTGAAAAAAAAAAATTCGTAGAAAATTAATCTATTTCCTTGATGCTCTGTGAAATTGCACATGGTAAAACTCATACCACCAATGTTGAATTTACTAAAGTAAAATAATTCTGAATGTAAAATAATATTTAATTTTTATATGAATTTGGATTTAATAACGAAGTTCACAGTAATAATGAATTTACTGAGGACAAGTCTCAGGAGAAACTTCAGAACCTTTTTACAAACCTTCATGTTCATTATTATCCTGATCTTATCATTTTTGCTGCTCAAAATATAGCCGAGTGTGGTATCTTAGTTTATTAAACAATAATTATTTTTATTCAAAGTCTTAAACAAAGCAGATTTTTTAGTTAGTATTTTGGACATTGGTGCCACAAGTAGTGTATACCGTCTACTCTAATTGAAATTGTTGTGTTAGAGGTCATTAGGTATGCCAAGTGAAGAACAATTTATCTTCCATGTACTAATTTTTATCATAAGAATTAGGAAAGGGTGATTCACTTCAAGCCAAACTATTTGAAGTGATTGGATTAAAGGAAGATGGAAATTTGGCAAAAAAACTGTATTTTTGGCAGCAAAGTCATTGTTCATTATGATCAGAAACACGGACTCGTTTCCGGATCACTTTATAATGACAGAAAAAAATTACAAGTCTTTCATTTTGTTACTGATCTTAAATAAGATTAGCACTATATCGTACTTTTTCATTCATTTGAAAATTTTCCTCTCGATTAAAACAAATAAAATGATGCCACAAACAAGAGGGTATGGCATAATACTTCACCGAGACCTACTTTTTCTTTATCCATGATATTTTTGAAGGTAAGCTGAAGGAAGGGTAATAAACAATTTAATTTTTCCTCTTGTATTGTCTGTAATCATTTTCTGTATTTACTAACCCTCAAAACTTATTTGCCTTTTGTAGATTTAAACATTTTTAAATTACGACAGAAAGAAAACTGGACTTTTTCGATAACATGATAATTGAATACCCACTGACGACTGATATTAATTGCGTTAGAAGCAAAACTTCAGAAGTTTTAAAAGTAGCATTAGAAAGTTATTTTCAAGATTTAAACTAAAGCACACTAGTAATGATGCTGCGATTTTTGGGTCGCTGGCTCTGTCGAAGATTGTTGGAAACAGAAACAGCTCGACTGTCGTTATCTATGAAAATGACGCTGATACAGCTGTGATAGCACTTCACCATTTTTACTGTTTTTCTCATAAATGATTAAAGTAGTTTTGTGAGTCAATTTTTTAGCCTAGTATTTACGTGCATACTCTTACTGTAAAGGATATAGCAATGAATGTGTGCGGTCGCCGGTGACCTTGTCCTGGCTCCCATCATCTGGTTTTAGTGGACTACGCTAGATTATTGAGTTTTGACGTTGGGGTATTTTTTTTTCTTTTTAAATATTTAGAGCAAAACCTATTTTTGTTTTGCTGTCACAGTCGTTTGACCATTGAGGCTCTGCGTATTTGGCTATTAAGCCCTTTTACTACAGTAAAAAAAGTGGAATGTTTTTTTTCTTTTGGTCTATCAATCCTTGGTGGGGATCAAGGGCAAACAAGACAAAATAAAATTCGTTCTTAAAGCAATATTAATCCATAAAATAATATTACGATTTATAATTATATTTTTGTCAATTTTTAGGAATCAGGTGACTTTTTCATGGATGAATTACCTGATGATGCTTTAGATACGTCATTTTTTGAAAATTCAGATATTTCTGCCTTACTGCCCACATCTTCGGAGCTGGAACAAATGTCAGTTGAACTCAACCAGAAAGGTATTCTGCCTTATTGTTTTTTTTTAACTCCTTCCGTCTCTTTTAACTGCATTGAAAAAATTGTAGCGGCAATTATTGTGATTTATTTAGTTCAGTTGGTGGGAAGGCAAAGGAATTGTAAGGATTTGATCTGCAGGGATTCGTGAGTCGAATTAATTCAGGGGATTAATCGAATTAATGAAATTTTTTAGAGTAAATTTGAATTAATTTGTTTGGAAATAAGACACTGCTGTCTGTATAGGACTAAAATTAAAGCTTATAACCCAAATTTTCAGAGCCAAAACATCTTTAAGTTAATCTGAACAAGAAAGGTATATTGTGTTTTGTCGCTCTTCTAATTGCGATTGGAAAATTCCAGCAGTTAGTGTTGTTTTATTCGTGATGGTATGGGTGGGAACAAAATCTAGAGGGAATATTGTTTATCTTAGAGTTAAATGAGAAAACTTCAAATAACTTGGCATAGAAATGAAACACCCCCATTTGACTATACGTGTTGGACTAAAATATGCTGAGTCACGAACTACACCATTGCAGCTTCCTTTTTATAATAACATGTCGGTCTGTTGAAAGTAGTTCTCGGCCCGAGTCACGACATGATGCTAGTCTTTTACTTAATACATTTTACGCATATATTAAACACTAACACACTGTTGATTAAAGAAATGAGCAGATGGCCGTGAGATAATAACGTCCTCGGGAAGATGTCTCCAGAGGGGCGTGTAGCCTATCAACAAAAATTCTTCTGTAAGATCTTGTTGGCCTTTCCTGCTTCAGGTAGTTAATGCAAGCTGTGTACATGCTCGTTTGTTTTGCTGTTCTGATAAGTACTTCCACATGGAGGGAGAGCTTCTGAGGAGATTGTGAGCGGATGTAGAAGTCAGTCTTTGAGACGTTGAGCCTTACCTTTAAAGATAGGAATTGCTCTTTATGGGTAGTAAAGCCTACCCTTTCAGCCCGATTATATATCCCTTGGAGGGGTATCAAGTGGGTTTGAAAACCTCCAGCATAAATCAGGCAATCCCATTTTGAGCATGCCTTATTTAGGGTTTATGTAAAGACACGATTGAGTTACATTGAATAAAAACTGTGGAAGAAAAATCGCTCTCAGTTTTCTAGTGGAGGAGCTTTGGTCCTATTCGAGGTGGGCATTCCAAAGAATATCAGCTTAGAAATGAATTCCTAGGATATGTAATTTTTTGAACAACCTTTTTATTCCTAAAGATGAAGCCAGAATGGCCATATGGGACCTTCATTTGGGAAACAAGCAACTCCTTTGTTTTTACTACATCAAAGTTTATTGTCCGAGTACTATTTTCTTATACAGAAAATTTAATACAAAAAGGGAAACATCAATAGGGTATTTATTTGTCATCAAGGCTTCATGTGTGGTTGTGTCGTTGGCAAAGTTGAGGGTTAACTAGGCTGTGCCCTATGTTATTAATATGTGCAAAAAGCATATGCCCCAGGATATTCGTTTTTGTGGCAAATCAGGACCCAGTTTGTTTTCCCGCTTAGTCTTTATCCAGTTTATTTTCCCGATAGGTAAAATAAGCAACGAAGTTTTCAGCTTCTGGAAACTTTTAAAGTTGTCTCTTACAAAAGAATGTTTTCCCTCTTAGTTTTTATTTTATTGTCTCGATAAGTACCATAGCGACAAAGTATTAGCCCCTAGCCCCTTGAATATTTCAGAGTTGTCACTTATAAAAGAATGTTTGTACAAAAAGATTGATGTAATGCACTTTCATCAGCTCTCCAGAGACTATCAATCGGTTGGTTTTCTTGTAGCGGGCTAACCTTCTAGTATCGCTACCAAGAAGCGAGTAAAGGGTAACGTCCGTTTAAATGCTAAAGAACTATGAAAATTGGGGAGAAATATGTGATAACCATTCCTCTGCCTCGGCCATAAACGGAGGAAATGAAATGGCAAACAAATACAACCAAAATCACAAATGAAAATACAATTTAATGGTAGATGGCAGCGTTTGTAGGCTCTGGCTCAAGGCTAGGTGTTTGCTATTTCTTTAAAAGTACATGCGAGAATTCTGTGCAGCTTGCCAAAGCGTAATGGCGATCTGGCCAGAAGTCTACACTTTGCGTAAAACCTCCACAGGCTTTACCGTATCCCCTCTCTCGCTGTAAACTGAAATCAACAGCATAGGAAGGAAAAATAACGAAAAAGTATTTTTTTTTTCAATACATTTAAGAATCTAGGTCATTTAAAATTTTCAGAGAGAAGTATTCTCATTCCAGAGTGTCCAAGAGCCAAAAAATGCTGAATCAATAGAAAATATTGTCCTTCTAGAATTCGGCCATTCCACTAATTTGTTGGGCTATTTCGTTGTTTTTGCCTCTCAGATTTTTCGCCACCCTTCCCCTCAACCCAAGATTTTCGAAAGTTATCCAAAATGAGTCATCCATATAGGCAAGTGTGTATTTCTCTGAGGAGCCCTGATTGAAGATGATCAATTGGGAATAACTCATTCGATTCGAGGTGTTTTTTTTTTTTTTTTTTTTTTTTTTTTTTTTTTTTTTTTTTTTTTTTTTTTTTTTTTTTATGATGGCGTAAATTTACTAATGACGAAGTTGTATGTCAACGAACCCTTCTTTTTGGTTGATTGTGTTTAGCTGTACTCTTTGTCCTAGTTGATTGGATGGACGAGTAAGGTCCAGACCTCGTTCAGGTGCTTATATTTCTTAATTACTAAAGTAGGAAAACAGCTTGGTATTTTTTCTTTTCCTTTTCCTCACATTTAATACATTAAACATCATTTGTTATGCGATGCGAAACCAAAAGACGTATTTGAAAAAAAAAAATATTTACATTAGAATTACTTTTAGGAATACCACAAGCAGAAGACAGAATCAACAATGACGATTGTTTGGGGAACTTGGTTTCACATATTGAAGAATCCCATGCAGAAGTCGAAAGCCGACTCGAAGCCCTGGAAAAACTGGCAGATGGTAAGTTTTCTTATTAGATACTATTTAATACTACTTAATGCTATTAAGTGTTCTTAAATTATTATATGCTTTTAATAGTTATAAAATAATTTAAAATTTATAATATTAATAGCTGATATAACATAGTTTATGTTATGTAAGTATAATTATAAAATACATAATTTAAATAGTATAATAAATTACATAATTTAATAGTATATTATGCACTAAATTTTTTATATATATTGATTATGTAATATAACTGTAATATAATGTAACATAATTTATGATACGCATATAAGATGTTATTATAAAATGTTACAAAGCGGGTTTTAAATGGTAAATTATAGTTACTGCTACTACTATTAATTAAACACTGCTGAATATTATTAAATAGGGCTACTATCCTAATTATATTTCTATTTTTTATAATTAAACTATCCTAGTTATATATATATATATATATATATATATATATATATATATATATATATATATATATATATATATATATATATATATATTTCTATTTTTTATAATTAAACTATCCTAGTATATATATATATATATATATATATATATATATATATATATATATATATATATATATATATATATATATATATATATATATATATATATATATATCATGAAAAGAGAAATCACCAATGCAACAGCACAAACACATAAAAAAAAACAAAAAAAAAACATAAAACACATGAAAGAGACAGCAGGAGAAAAGAAAACTGTTTTCCTAAATTAGTGACTAATATAGGGCGTGTGAGTGCAAATAATTCGGATCCACTTATATAAATTGGACCTAGTCCAATGAATGGAAATTCCATGGGTATTTTGTTGACAAACCTGAGGTGAAGTCGTCTTGCTAGTATCAATCAGTTCGTGGTAACTAACTGTAAGAAAGGAGCGACCCGGCTCAATAGTAACTGAAACTCTGAAAAACAGAATTTTGATACCAATAGATACATCAAAAGAATCAAATTTTTATGCTGATTTCAAATATACAAGTTTCATCAAGTTTAGTCTTGCCCATCAAAAGTTACTTAGAATATTTGCGTTATTTCTGAAAAAAGGGGGAAACATCCCCTAAAATTCATAGAATTTAGATTAAAAATTATAACATCAGATTCAGCGTATCAGAGAACCCTACTGTAGAGGTGTCAAGCTCCTATCTGCAAAAATGTTGAATTTTTTGCCAGAAGAAAGATCATGGATGCATGTTTTTTTTTCAGGTTCCTAGAATATCGCGAGATGACTCATTCGAACGGAAATTAAAAGTTCTATTGTCCTTTTTAAGTGACAAAAAAAATTGGTGACAAAAATTTTTAAGTGACAAAAAATTTAGATAACTAGGCCCCCTCCCATGCTAATTTTTCCCCCCAAGTCACCCGATCAAAATTTTGAGATGACTATTTTGTTCAGCATAGTTGAATTATCTAATAACTATTTCTTTGAGGATGACTTAATCTCCCACAGTCCCCGGGGGAAGGGCTGCAAACTTTGCCCATTGTTTACATATAGTATCGGTTATTGGGAAGCATACAGACATTTTCAGGGGGGATTTTCCTAGTGGGGGTTGGGAAGAGATGGTTACGTGGGAGGATCTTTCCATGAAGGAATTTTTCATTTGGGGAGGGAATTTTCCGTGAAGGGGGGCGACGGTTTTCCCAGCATTATTTAAAAACCGATCAGGAATTAAATAAGAAAAAAACAAGTTTTTCAACTGGAAGTAAGGAGCAACATTAAAACTTAAAACGAACATAAAATATTACGTATATGAGGGGGATTGCCTCTCCTCAATAGCTCGCTCTTACGCTAAAGTTTTTTTTTTTTTTTTACTTTTAAAAGAGGTTATTATTCTAATTAAACGGCCTTTGTGATTCAGGAGTCATTCTTAGATAACTGGAACAAAAATCAAGCTTAGGTAATTATAAGGCTATTATTCATTAAAAAAGTAGAATCATTATGCAAATTTTGTTTTAATTGTCGTGTACGGTGAGCTATCTTCAAAACCTGCATTAACGCAAAAACGTTCAGAAATTAATTAACAAAAACAAGTTTTCTTTTAACTGAAAGTAAGGGGCGTCATTAAAACTTAAAACGAAGAGAAATTATTCCTTGAGGGGCAATAAAAAAAACTAATGACCATTTTTATCATGATGTGACGTCAGATTTCTAGTTTTTGTTGTGTATATTTTTTTTTTTTTTTTTTTTTAGCTTTGGAGAAGGAGACGGAACTTGGTGAATTCTCAAGCCCCGAACTACAAACGTTAATTCAAGATGTTGAGCAATTAAGTCAATTATCTTCCTTTTCTTGATCTTCTTGTGTGATTTTATTTTATACATATTCGATGCATTTGGAAAGAAATAGTTCGTATTCATTAATTGAGACAGAGCAGGAGCAAAGAGAATTGATGGGCTGGTTGCCCAAAAAATAGACCCACCGGTACTGTGCTTTTTATATTGTCATGACTCCATTTTAGTATTAATTTAATCCTTCCTTAATTAGATTAATAAGATTAAAAGGATTAAATTAATTAATTAGATTAATAAGGATTAAATCCTTATTAGTCTCCCTCTGCTTCATTGTCAACATATTTTACACAAGTTTCACAGAAATTCTTGACATCAAGGACACATACTACTGAAAAACTTTAAAAGTAGATTTTATTTCTTTTCAATTCCTTATATGCAGGGCCGAAGCTAGGGTTTTGAGTTGGGGATAGTGGGGGGATATAGAGAACGTGCCGACAAGATCGTCCAGTGTGCCGACAAATGCAGGTACATAAGTTGAATTAAGACACCAAAAGTTTCAAGGCGTCGGCACTCTGTGCCATTGCCTTTGAGCTTTTCAGGGGGGGGGGGGTCTCCCCCCCCTTAGCTATGCACCTGCTTATATGTTGGAAAGTGTAAATGTTCAACCTAATAATTCTTGATTGTGGTGGTGATCTAAGTGAACTTTGATTAATCCGCCTTTGGCACTGTATATACTGTCATTCTGACTTTGAAATTTAACTAAAAAGAATCTTTCGTTTCGCCATGGCGTAATAAGGATTATGCACTTCTAACGCCTTTGAACGTGGAGCATTGCCTGCTTAGTTAAAAAGTAGTAGAAACAAGCAGCACCGTAGTCTTGCTACAAGTACAGAGTAAAGCTAAAACAAGTAGAGAAAGTTTTACGGATTCTTTGGGATAGCGTTAAAAACAAAACAATCAATTCAAATGTACACAATCGTCATTTCATTGTTACAAACTATGAAAGTAGAGTACATAATAAAATAACAGCTGTTCTGCGTTGTTTTTTTCAGAGGATTGGCTCTTTTATTGTATATTTACTTTTGGGGTTTCTGTCATGGAGTAGCTATTGTATATATTTGGTTTGATAGTTTCTTTTTTTTCTTTGATTTTGAGTTTTCCTCGCTTTTTTATGCAGTTTTAATTCTTTATTTCCCTTCTTCTTCCTACGTGCCACAAGCTCCTTCTTCACAGTTCCTTCTTGGTTTTCTCATAGTAGGTTATTTTGGCCTTAGATCTCTTATAAATACACGGTGTTTTTCGGCATGGGGGGATGCGGTTTAGCTAACTGTAATACACTGTACTGTACAAAAAAGTGGCACAGCAAGAAAAATATAAATTCTCTATATAAGTAGAATCGGCTATAAAATTCTCTATCAGTCATTTCTAAGTAGAATGTAACAAGGGATTTGGATCAAAGTTTTCCTCAAATTGAATTAAAATCGAATAGTTGTGGGCATTAAGCAATGGCTAATCGTAGAAAAAGCCAAGACAGATAATCTCAATATACTTTAAAGCTATTAAATATCTTTAAAAACAAAAACTACAGGAAAAGTAGTGCTCGCGAAATAATACCGCGAAAAGGAAAACGAAGATTAAAAACAGCAGCTGGGTTTCTGTGCTTTTCAAGATCGGGGATTGAAGGGCTACGATGAAATTTGATCAAGCATCGATTTCGAAGTTTTCATATGAATGTGATGCAACTTCTAGGGTTTTAATGATGAAGATTATTATGCTTCCTGCCTTAAATGGTAACCTCATGACGTAAGAAGTTCTAGTACCATTTTCAATTTACCAATTTAGATAAAGTATCTAGCCGAAAAAGATTCTTCAATAACATTGGCCTGTTTTTTCCCTCTTTTTGGATTTCTTTACCCCTACTCTCTTCGTGAATATAAACTGGACTAGTTTTTGTGGCGAAATTGAAACATTATTTGATTAAAAATGGCTTCTGCTTGCATATCCTGGGTAACCTAAAGTCATTTGGCCAATCCCACAGTTTTAACTCATTCTACCCTCAAATTCTAACATGGTCGCGAACTCCTGTCCTAATAGGTGCCGAGTGGAAGCATTAAAAAGGTTGAAAAGTTATTTCTGCTTAACGGTATAAATAAAACATAATTAATAAAAAAGCATTATTAGTGCACAAAAATCAAATGATGTAATAACGAAACAAGTAACCAATTTCAAAAACCTCTCTGTCCATTATTAGAAATGTTTTAAATTCTTCCATTGAAATCCCACCCCCCTTCCTCAGGGGCCGAATTGAGATTTCATCATCTTTCTTTTTAGTTAATTTTGGAAAAACAAAGAAATTAGCCTCATTGTAAGCATTGAAAAGGGGTATCATCCTCGATCAACTATAGGTATTTCCAACTCAATTTACCTGCAAAATTCTGTCATTTTAACTAAGTCCTATCATAACATTGACAGGTCGCTTGTGGAAACATTTATAAAGCTGAAATGTTTGGAATCCTCATGAAATTGGTCCGAAGGACTAAACAAAGATTAAAAATGAACCTCAAGTTGAGACTCCTTACTTGGAGTTTCAGACTCCACTGGATACCCAAAGTAGTTTATATAGGCCCTTCAATGATGGCCGACAACCTACAAAGGGTTCATATGAGTGAAAAATAAATTGGCAGTCCGTGAAATGTAAATGGGGGTTAACGATAGTGGATCTCATTTAAGTAGGTTGTGGTCAAAGAGTACTGGTAACTTATAAGAGTAACTGGCACTAGTGTCGTCAAAAATTATTCACTGACACCATCTAATCTTTGGCGTTTTTTAGTGTAGTAATAAGGCGAAATCAGTTTGCTATTAAAAGTCTTATCGCAAAAAAAAAAAACATAACAAATAAGAAGCTTGAAATAATACCAGGAAATGCCAAACGCTAGAAGGTGCTAATGCCTTTTTGTCGACACAAGTGCCATTTTCCGCTCTTGTAAGTTATCCATACTCTTTGGTTGTGACTATTGTGACTTTGGATATGACTTGTTGCTTAATTTCCATGACAAATGGCTGACGACAATAATCTTGGAGTTTCCAAATAGCCCCCATCCCCTGTACATGCTTGGGTGGAAATCAGCAACAAATGTCCCCCAACGCTTTTGAGTAACCATAGTCTTCGACTTTTGTTAAGAAACTTAAAGGAAATAGAAAGAAAAAACACAATTTTTATAGTTTTCGGTTTATTTATATGATTCGAAAAACAAATTTCAAATTACAAGGCAAAATCACGTATCGCTATATAACCTAATATGATCCAAATGTAGACACAATAAAATATATATACCTTAAAAGAAAAAAAATCTCCCAGAACCAGGAAAACGAAGAAAAGAATCGTGTAATTGCATAATATAAAACCAACGACTTTTTTTAAAATAAGCAGCGGTCAGAATCGCATATGTCAGTGAACTATGAACTGACCATATTCCAGATCAGCACAGCAATGCAGATTAAGTCCTATCAGTCGTATTTTCCCACACTGTCATTGTTGGTTATATGGCGTTGACCAATAATCAGTATGACGACGCAAATTTTACAAACTTTAGTTTTACAAATAGTTGTAAATCTTGTTTTCATAAGGAATAAACTTTCCGCAATATATAAAACTTTATTCTGACAATGAAGAAATGGGAGAATAATCTACAAATGGCGCAAATCACGTCTAGGATCAACTTCACAAAACAGAATTCACAGTCATAGAAAATCTAAACATTCGAGCTGAAAGTGTCTCTTTTAAAAAAGGGACTTTTCTACTTGTTTGGGTTTCTTTCAACTACATTTAAGTAGTATTGAAACACCCTTACAAATAATATAAAGGTGGAATTTTGAACTTGGAAAAGTGGGTTTTAAATTTCCAGCTAAGAGGGATTTCCAATTCGATAATTAGCCAAGAGAGAAAAAAAATACGGTAAACGATTGTCTTCAAATTAACACGAAAACAGATTGCAACAATATCCCAACTTACATATTTTTTTTTTATTTAATACAAAATTCAAGATAATGAATATAGTTTTAAAATGCGTTTAACATCTGTTGTTGAAGTTCAAAAAGATTTTAAGCAAAACATTCATATTCAGTCATCCTAGGGGGAGGGACTTTTTTAGTCATCCTAGGTGGGTTTTAAATTTACAGCTAAGAGGGATTTCCAATTCGATAATTAGCCAAGAGAGAAAAAAAATACGGTAAACGATTGTCTTCAAATTAACACGAAAACAGATTGCAACAATATCCCAACTTACATATTTTTTTTTTATTTAATACAAAATTCAAGATAATGAATATAGTTTTAAAATGCGTTTAACATCTGTTGTTGAAGTTCAAAAAGATTTTAAGCAAAACATTCATATTCAGTCATCCTAGGGGGAGGGGTGGTTCAACTTCAGTATAAAACGCTAATTATTCTAACTTTTGCTAACAACCAGCTTAAGAAAAAAAGAGCAAATGATTGCCAAAAAAAATATTAAAGATAGCTACAGAAAAAAAAAGTAACTAATACACCAACATGCTTAGGGTGGAAAGGCCTTACTTAACGACCTTAGAGATTATTGTACCTCTTCTTGTTTCTCCTGTGCAGAAGTTCTTAAGCACCAAAGATCAGTAAGGAACAAACTATATTAAAAAGTTATCCCTCTACTAAATATGCTTCTTCAAATTCAACAAAACGAAAGGGAAAAATAGATTGACTTGTCTATGTTTATTTCCAAAGATCACAAAAAACTATTTTCTCTGTTAATAATTCGAATCTAATGACTCATTTCAAATTAGATAAACAAAGATAAGTGATGTGTAATTCTAAAAACTGAGCGGCTCAACTGCCAAATCAGATAACCAACAGAACAAAGGAGAATAGAAGAGTATATGCGTCGCAGATGATGAAGATATTATACCTATGAAACGGGGGAGAAAATGCTTCTGATGTATGTTTATGAGTTTATTGAATATAGGGAAATGTGAACGTGTATCAGTAGATAGTTCTTCCGACTGACTTCTTAAAAAAAGAAATTTAGTCATTTTCCGCCACTGCTCCTAGTACTTGCTTGATAGGAGTAAAACAAATATTTTAACACTAAAAATCTAATAGATTGAAATGCGGAGTAAATCGATTTGGCTTCTGAACGACTCAATTAGAAATTATTTATTTGAAACAAAGATAAAGAACTTCTACTAAAACGACCCAAGGATCGTAAGCAATAACAAAACAATAAAGACCACGAAACTAACACATCCCTCTAAATTCATCTAGGTTAATCATCAAGTGCGATAAAATACCCTAAACAATTCTGCTTCGTTAATATTATTTAACATCATTATATTACCTTATCAAAACTCCGCGATTTTTTTATTGCCAAGAAAGTAACAAAAATAACTAATCTCGCTAATTCAACCTTACCCCCCCCCCTAAAAAGGAACTGAACTAACCCTGGACTGGAATTTCCGACCGTTTTCTTAGTTCGCACCCCTCTGCATTTTAATAAAAGCTTGCACCCCTTTAAGACTTGACTACAAGATTTTCCTGAAATACTGATTTATTTTTCCGAAATATTCGATAAAACAAACTCTTCTTCACAACTCAAGGGCTTGTACCTCCCTCCCAGCAAACCAACCACTTCATGCGATAAACATATCTCTCTGTGCCGTCTATGTGTAAAATATTTCTAATCGGTCGACAGAAAAAGAAAGTAATTTAAGCCACTGAGAAGCTATCTGTTTAAATAATATGAAGATTTCCAAACTAATAATATTTTTTCTTTTACCTTTATCAGATTTTGTACCGGAAAATTTTTCATTTACACATTACTGGCAAGGCCGTAGTCAGGGGGAGAGGGGTTTAACCCCCCACCCCGAAATGTTTGTCCGACTCGTAAAAACGTAACAAAAATGAATATAAACTAATTTTTGATACAATTTTTAGTTGTTCTTTTTTTGTACCCCCCCCCCGAAAAAAAAAATCCTGGATACAGCCCTGAATACTCGGGCATACATCAATTTACGATATACCCAAAATTAGGCTCGAGTACACATTCGTCTTTAGTTAAAATTGATTTTACGGTTATTTTCATTCCACAAAATAAAAAGAAAGTTCACACGAGGTGGAAGCTTTCCATGTATTGCCGTCTAATAACAGCCTCATTTTTTGTCAAACATGTTTTTCATACTGTAATCCCCTTCCCTCACGAAAGAAATTCAAATACGGTCATAATTAACCTACAACAAACACAAACAAGAAAGAAAACACAAGCAAACAAAAATAAGCGCAACCATACTAGAGGTAATGATAATAGAAGCACAAACACGCTTTTCCGATTACGCAAACTTTTTTTTCTTTCTTTCTTCAATAAACAAACAAAAGTCGAACAAAAAAAAAAACTTTCCACATAAAGCAGAACTCAAAATCGATTAGAGCACCACCTATTAAATGAAAAAAAAATTGTTTCAACTGGGAAAGAAAAAAATACCCTACTAGTTAGTCACACAAAATCTCAGCAGATGACCTAAATATATATATATTCTTTCCTAAAACGTGCAGCAGAAAATAAATGTTGGGGCATATTTGTTATGTGCTGTAACTTAATTTCATCATGTTTTTGGTTCCACTCTTTTTTAAATTTTCTGTATCTTCTGACCAACAACAATTGGGTTGTTTCGACGAATTTCTTCAGCGCCATGTTCACGGTAGTCGAAGGTGCAATCATGTTTATCACTGTACCGATGAACAGCGCAATACATACCACCACATCGGCATTCAAATCCTAAAATAATAAGACAGTCTTAACATATCTCAAATATTCAAATGAATCATTCAGAAGAGAAATTAATGAAGTCTATGAAGTAAAAACAGAGAAAGGAGTTTCCTTTCAGGGTTTTGATCATATTGTGAAAAATGTCTTCGGTAACAATCCATGCAAAGACTGCCTCCAACCTTTCGGGGTTTCCTCCATTTCCCCAAAAGAAAACTTACTTCTCCCTATTACCACAAAATACACATAGTTAGGTTTAGTTAACTAACATTTGAAAAGATTTCAAAACCCAATTTTCTTTTGTGAAATTTCAGGGAAACGTCGTAAGAATTTAAACACTGATATCAATAACATAATCAAATTTAAGCACTTATGGCAGTTGTAACAAAACTGACTTCTCCCTGAAAATCTCCCCCAAAATTAACGTTTGTAAGTGTTGTGTATTAAGACAACATTACTGCGGATAAGGTAGAAAATGAGGTTAGTAGCTGATTTCGTATAGAATCAGGAGCTAAGCACGGTTGCGTTCTATCCCCAATTATAGGGATCATTGTGTTGTCCTAAGGAACATGGCTAATACTATGGAATCAAATGAGAAAGTAAAACTCCTAGACTTAAGATTATGATAAGGTTATGTATGTTTTGGAGGTTTTGACAGTTCAGGGTACAGAAATAGGTTTGGCAATTAATGTTAACAAGACTAAATTGCCTAGGCTGGGAATAAATGAAGACTAAAGAGGTGATGTTAGGCAACGAAAAGATCAATCAAGTGGATAGCCTTACTTAAATTTGTAATATTATTAGTACAGATTTTAGATGCAGTTGAAATGTTGAAATAGAATAGGCAAGGCCCATTTCTTTTGTTTTTTTTTTTTTACAGCTGGGAGACAGGTCTGACCAACCAAGATTAGAATATTTGGAAGCTACAGAGATGACAATGATAAAAACGGTTCGAAAGACAGAAGAGGTTTGTTAGACGTTTTCCAAAGGAACTGTCTCTGGATACCCGTTTGACTGTCCATCTTTCAAATAGTAACTTGTGCGAAAAATGTGGTTCTGTCCCGCTTTCTACGGCTACAATGAGAGAAAGTTAGAGATGGCTGAGAAACATTCTGCGGATGAATGATGACAGACTGCCAAAGATCGTCTTTTTCGGCTAACCATCTAGGGACAAATAAAAAAGGAGGTCGCCCCAGAATGAAGTGGAAAGAGGTCACAAGAAAGGATTTAAAAGAAGTAGGATATCTTCAGAGAGTATAAAGAGGGAAGCTTCGAATAGTTTGAAATGGAGGAGTGTGAACAGCTGTGTTGGCCTCAGGCGGCTTGGTGCTGCAGTTAGTTGTTACTAGTAGTAGTAAATATACGAACGAATATATATATATATATATATATATATATATATATATATATATATATATATATATATATATATATATATATATATATATATATATATTATATACCATTTCCGTTTACGGAAATAGTAAATTCAGGAAACCTCGAATAATTCGTGGATAGTTAAAGCACGAGTACCAAAAACATAATCGAATGTATTTGTTCTGTAAATGGCATGCCGTACTTATGGCAATTGAAAAGAAAGTGGCGACTCTCCGAAAATTAACGTTCGTAAATACACGAATGTTGCCACTAAGTACAAATCGGTAAGTTAACTAATTTTCGGAAAGATTTCGGAAAAACTGATTCCCTTGTGCGAAAATTTAGGGAAATCTCGAATAATTCGGAAAGAGTTAAGCAATGGTATCGATAACATAATTAATTTGAAGTTGTTCCGTAAATGACATATTGCATTTACAGCAGTTCAAATGAAAAAACCTGTGAAAAACTGGCAAATCTCTGTTGTTAGTATTCGTTCATATAAAGAAACAGAAGATGGGACATCTCCTGTATTGGTTCAAATCCTCATCATAACACCACACATCTTTCAAAATCTTTGAAACCAGAGTACAAAATTCTGTAAAGTATTCAAAACGTAAAACGCAGTAATTTTGGAATTATTCGAACTTACAAATAAATTTTGTCATTATAATTGCCTATGTCGGCAACTCTGAGATAATTGCTTATCTTCAGCACACGAAACAATCCTATGGCCCAAGACATGCTAGCATTTTTTTTTAACGAACTGTATAGGTGTATAGGATGGTATTGCAAAGGACACATTGGGCAGTAAAAAAAAAAAAATTCTTGGTAGAACAAATGTCGACGGAAGCAATGCAGCAGTACATTGTCACTACAATACACAAACTCCAAAATAAACAATCGTTTATTTTAACGCCTATGCCGAGATAGTGGCCCATGGAACTAAAAGTAAACGGGCACACTTGGTGTTTTTATTTTACCACTGACGACTGCTGATGTGTGTTTGCAGAAGCCATGTCATAAAGAAAAAACTAAACTAGAAGCCATAAATGACTTTCTTTCCTGGGAAGGGGGAAGACAATCGTAAAAAAAGTGCCTAAAAATTCAAGGAAGTTTGAAGGGTCAGGGAGTTGGGCCAAACTAGCCCCAGCCTTCGACCCAAAACAAATCAAAGCCTATTTATCATAAATAAAAAGAAATTAGCGTTAATCCAATTTATGTGCCCTAAACTTAACGGTATTTTAACAAAATTCGATTTATTTACATTGAGAAAATTTCTACCTAAGATATTGGTTTTGAGAATAGCTTCTAGTTTCCCCACCCCCTTCCCAACGTCTGTAGGAATACACAATGTATTTCTTCAGTGTGAGTGGGGAGGGGGGCGAATTTGTCGTTTTTTCTAAGTTATTTTCAATGAAAATACAAAAAGGCTTATGATTTATTTATGACGTGTTAGGTCTAATATGTTCGACTAACATTGTGACGGTAGTATGTTTACCACCCAATGTGTCCGCCCTAGAGTAGCAACAGCATAGAAATGCTCGGTAAAAATCTAGGTAACCTATGACGTTTTACAACGTGTACCAACAGCTTGAAACCAAGCAAGTATGATTCCATTCTCTGCATAAAATCCCTGCCGAGGCTTAGCGTACAAGTGTAGAACAAAGTCAGATTTGAAAAGATTTTAATTTTTAAAAGAAGTTATAATACACATTAGAATAAACAGAGACAAAAAGGCAAACTCATAGAAGAGAGTCAACAAAATTCATAAATTTCAGTCCTCCCAAAAATGTCAGCCAGCCGGCCGAGACATATAGATAAAGAGTATTGAGTGAAGAACCAAACTTGTTTTTGAAAAAAACAAGAGTCACATTAATAGGGGCAAATGCAGTGAACTGCTTCCGAGGTGGAATTCAGATTTTCAAAACAGCAAATAAGTAAATATGATCATAATTTGGATAAAAAAGCCCAATAAACCCCTTCGGTGCGCGCTTTTAAAAAGAAGTGTAAGTCATACCTACAATAATCCCTTTATAATGTAACAGCTTAAAACACAGTTCTTTTCAATTACAACACCTACCAAAAAGTACAGCTTACTAGAATTATATCTTTTTAAATTAAAAGAAACTTGCAACCAACACTTTAAATAGTTCGATGTCATTGATTACAAACTTGGCTTTGAATAATAGAACCGAAAGCCTCTTTTATGTATTAAATTTACCGTATTGCATTTAGAGTGGCAGATGAGCCAGTAAAACAAGACCATTTACAAATCTTATTGAAAAAATTACCTGTTAATCCAACTTTTTTACGACACATTGTACACCTATTTCCCTTCTTTTTCTTATCCCCACCGTCGACAGATTCGAGCGACGCAACGCTGCTAGTTTCTGATTGGACATCACTGACAGCAGATACCAGGGAGGTGGAACTTGTGGAGGCAGCAAGAGCAGCTGTCGAAGGAGAAGCCAAATCTATATAAGAAATGTCTATAATTGAATGAATGCCTTTGATAGATACTGCCCTCTTGTTCGTAAAAAAAACATGTACCTTCATTTTTAGTTCTTACATCTCAAATAGGGACGTCAACAAATTAATTACCAAGCAATTAAAACCAAGCATTTTGTGTCCGTCGCTTTTTGGTGGAAAATATTACGATTTTTTTTCTTTTACTTCGAAATTTGACTTTGAAGCATACATTTTTGACGAAATATTACAATATAGCAGTAAGTTTCAGGAGTTTTCTCAATGTTCCTACTTGTTTTAGTTGTCAGTCCTGAACAGACTGATGGAATGTCATCACTTACAGAATAATAAAGAATTTAAAATTAATGAAAAAAAACAAACAAAAAAAAGTTTTTAGGTAGGCATGACTCATTAAAATGCCCAGTTTCTAAGTTTCGTGCATCTTTAAATACATTTCCGAAACTTAGCCTGAATAGTACATCCCCCTTGATAGCAAAAAAGCTATCTAAAAAAAGAAACTTCTTAATAAGCGCTTTTACAAACCCATATGCAAACCCAGATTTTTTGCTTGATAGCAAAAAAGCTATCTAAAAAAAAGAAACTTCTTAATAAGCGCTTTTACAAACCCATAAAATCAATGTCTAATATCCTGGTTAGGATGAAATATTGATAGCTAACAAACCAAAAAACAGAAAAATATTCCTTGTATATAACTCTCAATTTTGGATAGTACACTAAAGGATAGTGATTGGGGAAGATGAAAAAATTATCAAAACGCAACTCCAATGCATAAAAATGAGGCGAAGTACAATTAAGAACCAGGAGACTAATGAACAATTTTAAAAATCCATAAGATTCTGGAAGACGAGCGTAGCTCTTTGGAAGAGGGGGTAATTTTAATTCAGAAACATCAAAAACATCAAAAGACATCAAAACATCAGAAACATCAAAAACAGACAAATTGAAGCAAATTAGAAAATTGTGGGGGGGGGGCACATTTTTGGAGTTACTTCCACCACACACACGTTCCCGCCCGGAAGGTAGAAGTAATTGTTTCTGCTATGTTGGTAGCTAGTTATTTAAAAAAAAAGAAGAATAGCGGATTCAAATAAACATGGTTTTCCGCCCACTAGAAGAGTTGTTTGAACATTAATAGAAAAGATGTGTAGATAAATGAAAAATCTAACGGATTGTGATTCATAAAAAGATAAGGATAGCAAACAAGTAATTAAAAAAAACAGGATAGATTGATTACGTACAGAAATCTAAAGATTTATTATGTCAATAAAAAAACTACTGAAAGAAAAGCAAACATACTTGGCTTACATTTTTTTTTAACCACAATCATCTCAGCAATTTTTCTATTTTCATTCAAAACACAATGACTATTCTAAAAAGCAAAAAGTAAAAAAAAGGAACAGTGGTAAAAATCAATAAATTGGCAAAAGGGAAAATAAGAACCCCTTTGTCTAGTTGGAATCCAAATAAGACTGGAAAGTTATAACACCAACATGTTAAAAAATAACATTTACTTCTGGATAAAAAAAGAATGTATGATATTGGACTAAATCTTTGCATGGATCCCATAACGATTTTACGTAACAACTAGGCAAAGTCCCTGCAACTACTCACCTCCTTCCCGAGGAGTTCAATAGGGAAATTTTTAAAAATGCAGGGAAATTGGGGTGACCTGAAAAAAGACTTGCTTAAGTGCCAAAATCCTTGGCAGAAACATAAATTATGCGCACAAGGCTCGAATTTTATTTAATAGCAACAGTACAAAAACATTCCTATTATTTCAAGAGAGTGTATTTGCTTGCGCAGTTATATATATCGTTATCTACGACAACAATCAAATAGACAACGCAGAGAGAAACTTCTCTGTACTGAAGCATTTGTCACGTGCTGCGTAATAGTTTTTCCGTTAGCAAAGAATATTTCCTGGCATCATCTTACTCAAAGAATGACTAACATAGATTTTGGTAAGATACGCAATTTTTTACTAGTAACATGCAGAAAGCAATACCTTAGAGAAAAAACATGCAGATTTCCGTAAATATAATATTCCATGAATTGATGGGATAATTTTAACCAGTTGCTGTACCAAGGACATAAAAAATAAAAACGTTTCCCCCCTGGAGCGGTCTTAGGTCAGTTCATTAGCGATTTTTTTTCAGATTTTTTGGTTGTCTCCAAATCATGAAGTTTTATGGAAAGTTTCACATTTTGCCAGTGTTGCCACGTTGAACCGTGAAAAAATGAACGAAAAAAATTATTTAAATTGGATTCCTGATTTGATTAACACTTTATTAGTTCTAGAAGACAACTACACCTCCAGAGGAAAAACCATCTTAAACTGTTTAATATCATATGTTTTTAGCTTTTTTTGCTCATCTTCACTAAGGTTTTTTTTTTTAATTCGGCACCTGCTACTAACAAACTGAATAAAGGAGACCCTTTTCAGTAAAAATCTAATTCTTGATTTTCCTTAATTTTCTAAAGATATATATGGTGGTGCAAAAGTTTGTAGCTAGAAAAAAATTTCGACTCGTAAAAATGTAAAAAAAAATGCATATAAACACATTTTCGACGTGTTTTAGGAATTCTCGCCCCCCTCCAATAAAAAAAAAATCTGGTCAAGGCCTTGGTTGTACAAGGAACCACAATCAATTCAATGAGCATGAACTCTGTACTTATTCTTCACATTACCAAGACTCAGCTAATAAGACTTTTTAATTTAACTGACATTTAAGACAAGGTAAAATGATTATTTATGTCTACGATTGAAACTTTAAGTGAGGAGACAGATTGAATTTTTTTTCTGTAAAAAAAAAAAAAAAAAAAAAAAAAAAAAAAAAAAAAAAAAAAAAAAAAAAAAAAAAAAAAAAAAAAAAAATACAGAATCCGTAAACTGAAGTTATTTCCGTGGAAGTGTTTTTACTTTGTGTGGCGATATAAATGCCATACATATATTAGAATTACAAAACGTTACTGCAGATATTTATAACAGGCTATTTTTGCTCAAATAAGAAAACAGGTCAATAAGACACCTTCATTAAGACACAAGATGGCAAATAGTATTTTCGTTTTTTAACTGATATTACTTTCCAATTAACTTTAAATTAGGCAAACATGATAATTATCCATAGAAAAGCAAAAATAGACAAAAATGAATTTAAGAAATTTGAAAGTCACCTTCAACATTTTCAACAGAGGGGACAGTTGGTTGTGCAGTAACGACAGGGCTGACAATTGATTGGCTAGAAGTGGGCGAAGACGAAGATAAAGATTGGCTAAAAAGAACTGACGGGGAGGTTCTACCGGCACTGCTCGAGCTCATTGGTGGCGCTTGTTTTTTCTTCAAAGCCTGAAAAGAATCAGTTAAATCAGCCAATAGATCTTGATCAATATGCAAACAGAAGGTTGTTCATAGCTCCACAAGCAGAGGGGGATGTATCCTTTAATATTAGAATGGCATCAAGGACGAATTTAGGCTAAAAACAGTTCTTTTTGAGAACTCTTCCCTTCTTGGAAATCGTCTGGTACCTATGAACCTTAAAGTTTAGGTTTTGTGTATCTGAAAAGGTCATGTAGTTCTGAACAACGATTTTTTCAAGGATGTCATTACTCCCAATTAACTTTCCTTATCAATATCTGACCACTTAAATATAATTGTACCAAGCAATTAATTGAAGTAACCATTTTCCCAGCATTATGTTATGAGCGATATTACAAAGCACTATTTATGCATTCTCTCAATGTCAAGATAGCAAAATATACTATCAATATCTCGGCAGAATAGGTTAACACATGTGTAGGATTTTATTTTAGTGGGGACAGAGGTGGGGGAATCGCAAAAATAGATAGTTAAAAGAAAATTTATATCTTTGCCAGATAACAATTCATAAAATTTATTTAGTTTAATTCTTGCTACTCGAATGGGTTTGGAAATATCTTAATAATGTGCTATTACTCACACGGATTCCAGGTAGCCACTTTAGTGTACAAGAGGAAATTTTTAAGATTGTTAGGGAAACTTAATTTTGAAACTAAGATTTAACATTAATAATATGATACAGGGTGTGGAAAAGCAACACCCTTTTGTTAATTTCTAGAAGATTTTGTAGAAAGATTCAGTAATATACTGATTAAAAACTAGAACATTTGATTCCAATTAGACGGCACTTCCAAAAACATCTTAAAACTACAGTAACGAAAAAAGGAAGGAGACCCGTTACTTTGGAGGATTGTCACAGGGGGAGGGGGGCCTGCGGATTTCCAAGGGGAAAACTTTCCGAAAGGGGTGGGAGGATTTTCTTCCTTTTGAGATAGCAGCAACGCGCAATGGGCAAGCTGGTTTTTAAATAAAAAAAAGAGATCAAAACTTTAACGAACAAAAATTATCCTATACATTTACAGGGACTGCTACTCCCTCAATCCTCCAATCAGGGCGCTAAAGTTTTACTGACGCTTCTTTGAAAGCATTAATGAATTTAATGTATTGCCAGCTAGTACTTGCAAGCGTTTTATTTACCGATTGTCTATTAGAAATTTGAGCTGAAAATTTATTCTTCATAGCCAATGAGAATAAATGAGCCCATCCATCCCTAAATTTTTAACCGCTTCCCTCCCGACATACAATTAAGAGTCCCTTTCGCCTACACACTAACTGAAAGTTTCAACAGATTTCCCCTCAACTTCCCAGAGACACTGTAGATGCTATTTTGATGACCAGGGAATGTTAAGTCTACAAATTTACCACTGCCCCAAATAGAGACAAAATGTGTCAAAATATCATAGAAATATAATTTATTTAGCCCTTCCACCAACATAAAATTTGGAAAGCACCTGCCCCTCCCTCAACACTTCCTGAAAATTTCAACTCAATCCCCTATCTGTTCCCCATACTTCAGATATGATTTGCTTTTTGATTTAGCTCTGCCCTCTGTCCAAGTCATAATTCAACGTACATGTGCCCTCTATCAACGCTCTCCAAAATTTTCATCTTGACGCCCCAAGCTAATCCGAATATATGGTAGACGTGCCACATTTGATAACCAAGCAAAACATAGTCTTTCGACTTACCTCGCTATTTCACCGTGCATAGATTATAAAACCCATTGGAGCTTAAAATGAAAAAATATTTCGCCAGATTGTAGATGAATTTTTCATCCCCATTCCCCCCCCCCCAATAAAACTTGGATTCCCCTCACCATCACCATTTTCATTTCTTTCGCCAATAGTACCTGAAAGTTTCAACTCAATCCCAAGCCATTAACAAGTTATTTCACAAATATTATATTTGATAACCCAGAAACATATAGTGTCTTCCAATTTAACTCTGTCAGTCTCCTCCAATCAAAAATTTGAGATCCATTTGAACATCCCTCCCCCTAATCCCTAACACACGTGAAATTTTCAAATTGATCTCTCAAGTCACTATTTAAATGCTGCATATAATTTGAAAATTCTGGTGCACACAGCGTCTTTTGGTTTACTCAGTTATGCGTGTCGTTTACAGACAATACACTTGGGAAACTGAGAATTTTTTCTTTGTGAACGATTAGTGAAGAGCTCCCAGCTGATCGAATCATCAAGACCAAACATGACAGTCTTCTCTACTAAAACCTATCTGTGAAGATTGGGTAATTTACACAATTTAAAGCCATCATCCCTGAAACTGTGTGGGTGATATCGACCTTGAACGCTTACTTATTGGACCTTTCGACGAAAAGGCAACTTCAGCGGAAGCGGAAAGACTAATTTCAAACTTGGTCCGATACTATGGGAGTTGTGGGGTGGGGTGCCTTAAAGTGCACTGAAGAAAGGCTGGTTACCCTCCAGCCACTTTGGCCCTAAAAAAGGGCACTAGAACTTAAATGTCTAACCCATTGAGTCACCCCAGTTCCTGCACTTTCTCTAACTTTCTACAATCTTTTGCTATAGCAAATTGCAGGGAGGGGGTGAGCTTTTTCGGCCCTTTCAAAATTCTGTTTTTGGGCGAACCAATACTTTTTTTTTCTTTTGCGTTAGAGTCCCCTTAAATATACAAGCTTTATGTCGATTGGAAAGTTTTTGGGCCTTTGTCATTGCCAAATTTTCTTTTTTTCCTTAATATTTATTTAGAGGGGGGCTGCGCCCCAAAAGAAATATTTTTGTACATTCTCTCTTGGCCAATTGTTTACGGTTATAAGTTTCAAACCGATCAGGGACAAAATGATTTTGGTCTAACTGTTCAAGCTCTCCTGGCCATCAAGGAATTAGATGAAAATAATGGGCAAATACTCTAGCTGCAAAAGCAAACCAGATCCAGCTCCTATAATATCCTACAATTTTCAACATGTTTCATAAATACTCTAAAAAAAATTCCAGCTTTCTAACAGTATCACATAAATGTATTCTATTGATTCTAACTAAAAATATTTATACAATAAACTCTCCTTCCTCTCACCATCAATATTACATGTTTGGTCCATA
Organism: Artemia franciscana; assembly: GCF_032884065.1. Lineage (NCBI taxonomy): Eukaryota > Metazoa > Arthropoda > Branchiopoda > Anostraca > Artemiidae > Artemia > Artemia franciscana. The sequence continues at coordinate 14,187,047 of NC_088878.1, read as the reverse complement.
CATTTTCTTCCAATTGACAACAGCAAATAAACATGCTTCCATTATAAAATTTCTTAGAAAAATTGTAAAATTTTGTGCTATTGTTTACATAAACTTGAAACCCCAGAGATAAGTTTCTTTGACGTGCTGAATTTGGTGATGCAGTTTCAATCAGGTGGAGAAAGTCTCTCCTTTAAGGAGATGTTTACTTCTTTCTAAAGTCATGCAAGTTATCTTATGTTAGAAACTTTTGAAAGATATATTTAAACTTAATTAATTTTATACATTCAGATTTAATACTAACAGCTCATTGCACCACCAAGTCACTTGAGGCCAAAATAGTCACTCACGCTCCTCCTCTATCCCAATCTATTTAAAACCTCCCTCTTCACACCCTCCTTAAAAGTTCTGATTTCCCTTAAATCCTTCGTTATGATTTTCTCCCACCCAATTCAAGAAAAATATACTGTTCTTTCAGCCCCAAATGGTTGGCCAAAAGGATGGTCTTTGCCAACCTTCATCTGTAGAGCCCTTCTTATTGCTTTTTTATAGAGGGGTTTAATTAGATTGTTCCTTGAATTTCTAGGTACTTCTCCTTTTTTTCAAAATGCATGTTCATAATACTTGCAGTAATAAACCATTAGATTTACCATAATAAAAGGCAGATCTGTTTTATATATATATATATATATATATTTACAGTAAAAACAAATTAACCCAAAAAGAAAGAAAAAATGACTTTATATGGTGGCTATCTGGATAATTTGCCAGTTAAATCCACAGCAGCATAATCATTACCTATTATCAGAGCTTGACACTTCTCCTGGCAAGAAACATATGAAGTAAGGAGCATCAAACCCCCATGATATCCCTATTGCTGTATCTGCAAGGCATGTACAAGGAAAGCCTGCAATGTCTTAAAGGCAGCACCTTAACATCTCAGATTTACGAGGCAAAACAAAATAAATAACAGTTGCAAACAGAGCTGCCTAATCACAAAATCTAGAACAGAATTTAGCTAGTACTTTTTTATTGCATCTTCTGGAGTTTTCAATTATTTTAATGTGCTGCAGATTCAGCTTATACTTACAAAATGAATATAGCAATCAATAAATTTTAACCCATGTTGCTCCTTATTCTCATTCTGTAAGTGTAACATCTCTCAAAACGTGCTCTTACCTCCTTAAAACAAATAGAACACATTCCTTCAGTTCCAGGATTGCCATAAAATCCACAGCCAGACCTGCACAAGGTTGGCTGAGACTGCATTTGATTAGATTCCTGCTCCATCTTTGGCAACTGTAAAATAATCCCAAGTTAAAAACTAAAGAAAAATGAACATTCAACATACAATGCATGCACAAATGTAGTCAGTAAATCGCTTTTCGAAAGTTCTATTGCATATATACTCAAGACTAAGATGTCGAATACATAAACTTTGGCTAAATTTCATCATTCACAACCAGCCTTATTTCGATTCAAACACTCCAATTGTACAAATTCTTACAAGACAAAAAAGTGCATAATCTAGAAGACACAAAAAATATAATGAAAAAAAACTGGTAAATAAAAATAAAATTCTAACAAGTAAGCAATATTTGGTTTTCCTGTGGAATAGTTGGAATTTGAGTTATTCTAATACTTGTTCTATACTTAAATATTAATAATTATGTGACTCTACTCCTATTCCTATTTTACTGTTAAATGAAAAATATCATTTTTTTGAAAGTCTGATTCGAATGTTACAGATCTAAAAACCATGCACACATAAAAAGAAAATATATATATATATATATATATATATATATATATATATATATATATATTGATTAGATGCAATACAACAGATTCAACAGTTGATTCAACAGTTGCATACAATCCATTTTTTTTTTACTTCAGGGGATTTCTGAGTACAAGTGTGACCAATTCTGAGTGCAAGTGTTAAGAGGGGATTGATTAGAACAAAATTGATTTGATTCATTAAAACAAAAATTGTTGCAGGAAGCTGGTTGTTGCAGCATACAGTAAAAAGGCTAGTGAATAAAGTATAAAAAGCTATATATATATATATATCTATATATATAAAAATAAGTTGTCTGTCCGTTACGCCAGATTATATCTATATACATAAAAATAAGTTGTCTGTGTGTGGATCTGTGGATGGATCAGGTGACGTCACCTAAAAAACTAAAAAAACTAAAAAAAGGCAAAAACTACAAAAAAACTAAAAACTAATAAAAAAGCTAAAAAACTAAAAAAACTAAAAAAAGGCAACAACTACAAAAAAAACTAAAAACTAATAAAAAAAATAAAAAAGCTAAAAAACTAAAAAAAACTAAAAAAACTAAAAAAAGGTAAAAAACTAAAAAAAACTAAAAACTAAAAAAAACTAAAAAAAAGGAAAAAACTGAAAAATAAGCTAAAATAAAGGTAAAAACCAATAAAAAACTAAAAAAAAAAACTGAAAAAACTAAAAAAAGGCAAAAACTACAAAAAAAACTAAAAACTAATAAAAAAAGTAAAAAAGCTAAAAAACTAAAAAACTAAAAAAACTAAAAAAAGGTAAAAAACTAAAAAAAATAAAAAATAAAAAAAAAATAAAAAAAAGGAAAAAACTGAAAAATAAGCTAAAATAAAGGTAAAAATCAATAAAAAACTAAAAAGAAAAAAAGGAAAAAACTAAAAAAAATTTTCATCTAAAAAACTAAAAAAAACTAAAAAAGGTAAAAACTAAAAGAACTAAAAAAGAAAAAAATAAATGACGACACTCAAAGAGAAAGCGACCAGGACAAAAGGAATGTTCGATTAGCAATCAACAAAGCACCGGGACACAGGGAGTATAAATGACGACCAGGACATAAGTAAAAAAAAAACTATCTATATATATAAAAATAAGTTGTCTGTGGATCTGTGGATCGTGGATCAGGTGACGTCACCTGAAAAAACTTGATCAGGTGACGTCAAAACTGAAAAAACTAAAAAAAGGCAAAAACTACAAAAAAAACTAAAAACTAATAAAAAAACTAAAAAAGCTGAAAAACTAAAAAAAGGCAAAAACTACAAAAAAAAACTAAAAACTAATAAAAAAGCTAAAAAACTAAAAAAAAACTAAAAAAAAGGCAAAAACTACAAAAAAAACTAAAAACTAATAAAAAAAATAAAAAAGCTAAAAAACTAAAAAAACTAAAAAAAGGTAAAAAACTAAAAAAACTAAAAACTAAAAAAAACTAAAAAAAAAGGAAAAAACTGAAAAATAAGCTAAAATAAAGGTAAAAACCAATAAAAAACTAAAAAAAAAACTGAAAAAACTAAAAAAAGGCAAAAACTACAAAAAAACTAAAAACTAATAAAAAAAGTAAAAAAGCTAAAAAACTAAAAAAACTAAAAAAAGGTAAAAAACTAAAAAAAATAAAAAATAAAAAAAAACTAAAAAAAAAGGAAAAAACTGAAAAATAAGCTAAAATAAAGGTAAAAACCAATAAAAAACTAAAAAGAAAAAAAGGAAAAAACTAAAAAAAATTTCATCTAAAAAACTAAAAAAGCTAAAAAAGGTAAAAACTAAAAGAACTAAAAAAGAAAAAAATAAATGACGACACTCAAAGAGAAAGCGACCAGGACAAAAGGAATGTTCGATTAGCAATCAACAAAGCACCGGGACACAGGGAGTATAAATGACGACCAGGACATAAGTAAAAAAAAAAAACTAACAAAACTAAAAAGATGGTAAAAACTACAAAAAAACTAAAAAGAAAAAAAAACTAAAAACTAATAAAAAAACTAAAAAATCTAAAAATCTAAATAAACTAAAAAAGAAAAAAAAAGGAAAAAAATAAAGGAGAAAAACAAAACTAAAAAACGAATGTATATACAGACCGGTACACCGGGATACAAATGACGACCGGGACACAGGGAATATAAATGACGACCGGGACACAGGGACACAACTACAACGGGGACACCGGGGGAAACAGGGGGATATAAATGACGACCGGGACAAAAAAACTAAAAAGAAAAAAAAACTAAAAACTAATAAAAAAACTAAAAAATCTAAAAATCTAAATAAGCTAAAAAAGAAAAAAAAGGAAAAAAATAAAGGAGAAAAACAAAACTAAAAAACGAATGTATATACAGACCGGGACACCGGGATACAAATGACGACCGGGACACAGGGAATATAAATGACGACCGGGACACAGGGACACAACTACAACGGGGACACCGGGGGAAACAGGGGGATATAAATGACGACCGGGACACCGGGACAGGGAATGGTCGATTAGCAATCACCATCAACAAAGCTCAAGGGCAATCATTAGAATCATGAGGTATAGATCTGAATACAGATTGTTTTCCCATGGACCATTATATGTTGCATGTTCAAGAGTCGGTAAACCTGACAATCTATTTATATGCAAAGACAATGGGACAGCAAAGAATGTTGTATATTCGCAAGTTTTACGTAGTTAAAACCATATATCAACATGATCAACATGTAATCATGTAACCATATAACACCCCAATCAACATGAATGCTTCTTTCTACGCCTGCTTTTGGTGAATGTACCCGGTCCGACATCCTTTGAGTATTTGAGAACTGTAAACGGTACTATACATGACACTTACCGTAGTGCATGCCAAGCTCTGAATTTATTGGAGAATGACCAACACTGGGATAACTGCATCAATGACGCGTGCGAAACGTCAACCCCAAGTCAAATTCGTACACTTGCTCTCCATCAGCTCCTACAGAGTTATGGGAAAAATATAAGTCAAAAATGTTCGAAGATATACTCCATCGAAAACAGTTAGAGACGTCAGAAATGACTTTTGATTTTACATCAGAAATTTATAACGACACTTTAGTTATTATAGAAGATTTGTGCGTACGTATGGCAAACAAACCTCTTCAGGATTTGGGAATGCCTTCACCTAACCGTATCGCTGCTGTTTCGACATGTGTAGAATTGGATCGTGAACAAAGTTACAGTACGAGTGATCTATTGTCGTATGTACAAAATAACATTTACAAGTTAACGTCGGAACAAAAAGACATTTATGATACGATAGACTCAATTTCAGGACGTATACAACTACCTGCTGATTTCTGTAGTTTAGTGACGTCCAAAAATGAATTGATTGAAAAAGTATTTCCGAATATTCTAAAAAATTATAAAAATAATAAATGGCTTTTAGTTATTATAGAAGATTTGTGCGTACGTATGGCAAACAAACCTCTTCAGGATTTGGGAATGCCTTCACCTAACCGTATCGCTGCTGTTTCGACATGTGTAGAATTGGATCGTGAACAAAGTTACAGTACGAGTGATCTATTGTCGTATGTACAAAATAACATTTACAAGTTAACGTCGGAACAAAAAGACATTTATGATACGATAGACTCAATTTCAGGACGTATACAACTACCTGCTGATTTCTGTAGTTTAGTGACGTCAAAAAATGAATTGATTGAAAAAGTATTTCCGAATATTCTAAAAAATTATAAAAATAATAAATGGCTAAGTGAAAGAGCGATTCTCGCACCCAAAAATATAGACGTCCACGAAATCAACAATATTGTTTTGACCAAGATTCGAGACCAGGCAGTCCTTTGCAAGTCAGTCGACACAGTTTTGGAACCAAATGAAGCGGTTAATTATCCATCTGAATTTTTAAATTCCATATATCTTTCAGGGTTTCCACCACACGTGCTACAACTAAAAATAGGCGACCCACCAAAGCTTTGCAATGGCACGCGACTTGCCGTAAAAAAAACAATGGAAAGCCTAATAAAGGCGACAATCTTGACAGGGCATTTTGAGGGTAAGGCTGTTCTTATTCCTCGCATTCCCATGATTCCAACGGATCTGCCTTTTCAATTTAAAAAATTGCAATTCCCAATTCGATTAGCATTTGCAATCACCATTAACAAAGCTCAAGGTTAATCATTAGAAAAATGTGGTATAGATCTTAATACTGATTGTTTTTCCCATGGACAATTGTACGTTGCATGTTCGAGGGTCGGTAAACCTGACAATCTATTTATATGCAGCGACAATTGGACAGCGAAGAATGTTGTATATTCGCAAGTTTTACGCAGTTAATTTGTATTGTATCCATCTATCTATCTATCTATATAAAAACGAGTTGTGTGTATGCATGTTTGTTTGTTTGTAAAAAGAGCGTTTGCATATGACGTCATTATTAGTGCATACGGCTTTGTATATGCACAGACAATGGGAAAGCCAAGAATGTTGTATATTCGCAATTTTTACGTAGTTTAACTCCTGCAGAAGAAATGAATGCTTGCCTGAAAAATTCTAATTTATGGGCACACGTAAAAATATTAAAATTAACTACAAATATGCGTGTCCGATTGCAAAACGATGATTCTGGTCAAACATTTTCAGATCAATTGCTGGCAATTGGAAACGGAAAGCTTCCAGTAGTGGGAAAGCCAAAAAGTTGTATATTCGCAATTTTTACGTAGTTTGAAACACATATATAAATCTATCTATATTCACAGGTGGGACACAGGGACACAACTACAATGGCGCGTAACTAATATGGCGCGTAACGACTTACGCGCGCGGGGGGGCTTGGGGGGGCGCGAAGCGCCCCACCAACTAGGTGTTATATATATATAACGCTAGGTGTTATATATATATAACGCCCCACCAACAGCTAGTATATATATATATATATATATATAATATATATATATATATATAGATGTTCATGCCTCTCCTAGCTATGATTATCACTACCTGCTTCACTAGAAAATTCTCAACAATTTCTTAACCAATTACTTTTATTTATTTATTTGTTCATCCAATAGCTTGTAACCATAACATCCAAAATGAAAATCAAAAAGTGCCAACTACTGGAATATTTAACAAAAATTAATGGTAGACTTTTGGTTGACAATATACATCACTGTAAAGAGAGGTGTTTACTAACTCAGTCTTAAAACTAGGAACAGTACAAGCAGGGACACAACTATCAGGTAAGGAGTTCCAAAGTTTTATTGATCTGTTTATAAAAGACATCTCACCTATTTTGGATTTTGGTGTAGGGGTGGGGGGAGGAATAAAATTTCAATGTGTTTTGCCTGGTTGATGTGTAATGGCTTCTCTGAATGAAATTTTCAGAATCCAAATTTACAATACTGTAGATACTGAGAAGATTAGAGCGCTTCCGACAGAACTGAAGACTTGGTAATCCTAACGCCTCTAAACGTTTTGAATACAACAAATGCCTCAGGTAGAGAATTAGCTTTGTAGTATATCTTAGTACCGATTCAATTTTTCTTGCTATCATCTTTATTTATAGGGTAGCCTACTGGAGAACAATAGTCAATGATAGGGTGAACCTTTGACTTGTATAGTTAAAAAAAAATTCAAATTAAGACAATGTAAACCATGCTCTACCCAAGAAAACCTCATATGCTCATCAAATTTTATTAACAGATCAAATACTATGCCAAGATCGCGGATAGTCCTCACCTCTGGTACCTTGGTACTTCCAAAATCCTTTGCGGATTTTTCAAATTTCAAATGCGTGAATGCTTTCTTTTAACTTTGAAGAATTATCCTATTTGGAAATATGAAAAGTTGCTGAGGTGGTATTAAAAATATTTTATGAACTTATTTTGTTTAGTGAGAATTTGAGAAAATAGATTGTGTGGTGTATTAGAAGAGTACTAGTGAGCTAACAAAGTGATGAGGAACAGGTACTAAGGCACCTAAAAAGGGTCTGATATGGATCCTGGACAATTTCTTCTCTCACCATCCATGAATGTGAATGGACCTAGTGAACTTGAAGCATTAAGCCCTTCTGTTCTCATGAACCAACAGAATGTCATGCAGCCTATACTTCAGAACAGTATACCATCAAACCATGGGACATTGCCAGTGAGCATGTATCAGAACAATCTATCACCTATTCCTGTAACACTACCAGTAAGTCAGTTTGTTAATCATAACATACAAGTCCCAGTTTATCCTTTTCCAGTTTATATGACTAATCAGTCAACGAGTAATCAAGCTGCCCCAAGAACAAGCATTCAATATGCAACAAGTACTACAAACCAGGGACAGATGCTTAGAATGATTCCCAACCTGCAAAATATTAACCAACAGGACAATCAAACAATAACCATGCTAAAAGTCCCAAAGCAAATGCCACAACTTCCTAATGTATATGCAAATATACCAACTCATAACAAATTTGAGGTTCTTCCTCAAGATGAGGATCCACTGAATGAATGCAAAAGTGACCTTAATGAAGTTATAAATCCAGCTGAGGCTGAGGGCCTTATGGACATTTCAAGCCAGACACAAAAATGAAAGCAGTGTAATGCATCACCAGGTATTTCAGATGAAAGACAGTCTAAAAAGCAAGAGATCAGAGCTCATACTAAAGCACAGGTGGAAATTCCAGAACATGAAATCTTTAACAATCAAGTCATGCTTTAAGTGAACAATGTCAATGAAAAATTTAGCAGCGATTTTGAGATTTCCAAGTTTCTGAAGGAAAAGACAAAGATCAAAAAATTTGAATTTGAGGTAAATCATGATAGAACAAAAATGATTATGTTCCTACAAAATGATGAAGATGCCAAGGAATGTATGCAGATAGATAGAGTTGCAAATGTATCTGTTAGGGCAGCAAGAAAGCCAAAAACATGCAGGCGCATCATCAAAGGAATTCTTTTATACCTGACTGATGAACAAATTAAAGAGAGCCTTGACTCACCATTCCCAATAATTGAAGTGTTGCACCAAAAAAGATATAATCGTGAAGATAAAAAGCTGGAGAACAGCTATTCTATATTGGTGGAATTTGAGAGCCCATTTCTTCCCCCAAATGTGTGGTGTTCAGGAAGAAAAAAAAGTTTTTATATACAATTGAAGGGTGTTGCAATGCTATAAATGCCAACGTTATGGACACTTACAGAAAGACTGCAGAGCAAAAGAATTTACCTGCCTGAGATGCTCAGGCAATCATTTTTCAAAAGAATGCTCATTGAAAGACAAAGAAATTAATGATCCAGAAAGGCAGTACTGTTGTGCTAATTGCAAGGGAGGACATTCAACTAAATCCTCAGCATGTCCTGTTAGAAGGGAAAACAGGGAAATATTAATGGTAATAGAAAAGTATCAGGTGGGATATAGTAGAGTCACAGTGGCATATAGAAGTTATGCACAGGTAGTGCAAAATGAAGCTTCTAGAACACTAAAACCCGAGTCCACCATTATCAATAGAACAATGAGTAAGTTAAGAGATGAAATTGTCAGGAATACTACTAAAACAATTGTAGTAGGCCTTCACAGTTAGGGAAGGAGACAGTACCCATACTCTCTTTTGAATTGATTTTTGTCAGTTTCAATCTTGATTTGCATATTTAGTTAAACATCTATTTGTTTTAAGGCTTATTTATTCATTTGTTAGTAAATGTTGCATGTTTGTTTTCTATGACTGTTTATTTAGTTTCTGTTTGGTTACTCTTTCATTTATGCTGCAATAGTAAAATATTATTTATGCCAATTTGTTTTGGAAAACCATAAAGATTTTGTCCAGATTTTGGGTAGGATGGCATCCTCAGACATGTTAAGTGGATCCCTCTTGAGTAGAGACCCCTTTTATATAATTCTATATACTTTTGATTCTATTTCATATTTTTGTTTGTTGTAAGCTTGATTTGCATATTCAGTTTTTAGCTGAGCTTGTTTTAAGATTTATTTATTCATTTATTTTAGTACAACAAAAGAACAAAAACAAAAGCAAAACAAATTGCAGGAATGGAACAACATGAACAGTGAAAAAAGAGATAAGAAAACTAGAAACAATATATTTTTAAGAAAGCCAGAAACAATTTATCCCCCTCTCCCTCCCACACAAAAAAGAAAACCAAATGTAATAAGAGTCCAGCATTTGACACATCTAAAGGTATTAGCAGTCCTTTTTTCCTTGTACACAGAAAATACCCCCCCCCCCCCCAGTACAGAATAAATTGTGCTCATTTTGGGGTTTTATGTTATTTTTTACTTTCTACAATAACAACAGCTTTTTTACTTTCTACATAATAACAGCAAACACCAGAAATATACCCAGAAATCACAAGGGAGTAGATATCAATTTCACATTTTGATAGGTTTTTAAATTTTCTTTTATACCCCCCCCCCCCCCCAAAAAAAAAGAATAAAAACTTTATTGGAAAACACTTTTTGCTGGCTTTTTGTTGGGATTACTGGTATGATTTTAAAAACAATCAGAAATTAAAGTCTTTTTTGAATGTAAGTGTGCAAGAAACATTTTTCATCTGAGATTGTCATCAAGACAGTTTCTGGGGTAAAATTTTCAGCTAGAATGGAATTGTCTAGAAAAAATTTCCCTGGAGGGGGGGGTATCAAAAGAGCTTTCCATGGTGGAATTTTTTCACAGAAGAAAGAATTTCCCATGGAGGAGAGCCGGATTTCCTAGTATTATTTGAGAATGACTAGAAATCATTTTTTTAAATTGAAAGTAGGCTAAGGAGCAACATCAAAACTTAGAATGGGACAAAGACTATTGCATATCTTTTGGTATAGGTACAACCTTCTAAATCCCTTGCTCTTTAAACTAAAGTCTCTATTGCTTTTACAAAACGGTCTTTCTTAAAGAATTGAGAGAAAAAAGTCAAAATTTAGTGTAAAGAAAGAGGGGCTTGGGAAGGCAAAGCCTCTTCATATATGGACAAATTTTATTTATTTAAAGTTTTAATATGGGTGCTTACTTTTAGCTAAAAAATGTCTTTTCTCATGAATTTCATAACTTAATAATTTCATAAAAATGCTACTGTATTGAACATTAAAAATATTTTCATAACAACTTTATATCCCAATCCTTTTAAACCAACAAGTGATACACAAGGCTCATTGAATTAGAATAAGAAGTTTCTTGAAAAATCAAGATAACATTAGTATGACTATAATTTACCCCCCCCCCTCTAATATGCAAATATATAGCCCAAATTTGCCAATGGCCTCAGACAGTCATAGGTGTTGTGAAGAATTGTTAGTAGTAGTAGTATTAGTGACATTAAATATTATAAATACTTTAATAACAAATTTTAAATTATGGAAAACATCAGTGTCACCTCCAAAGTATTGTGGTTTCACCAAAGGAGATTTCCTCCATATATGAAAAGTGTCCTACCCCTTAATACTTTGCTCTTTATGCAAAGTTTAACTGTTTGTACTAATTTTTTTAGAGCATTCACTGAAAAACAGGGGCTTTTTAGATATAAATAGAATAATTAGAATAAGAAGCTTTTTTAAAAGCGTTAACAGCTTTAGAGTAAAGAGGAATTTCAATTTCAGTTAAAAAATTTGTTTTTTCATTTAATTCAAAAAGAAAACCCTATTGCCTATTGCTTACACATAGCATTTGTTATTGGGAAGTAAAAAAATTATTTTTCAGGAGGCAAATTTCCTGTGGTGGGATGCCTCTTCTCAAATACTTTGCTCTTTATACTAAAGTATGATTTTGTATCCCAATCCTTTACAAACAAAAAGATGCAATACAATGTTTGTTAAATTTGAATAAAATAGCTTTTGGAATGTTTTAAATAATGCTAGCATGTAGACTGAGGTATTGTGGAGGCAGTATCCTCCCCATCTCATAATAATTTCTATTTGTTTAAGTTTTACTGTTGATCCTTACTCTCAGTAAAAAAAAAACAAAAAAAACACTTTTTTTGTTCAATCATTCAAGGGCACAAACAATTCTCAGGTTGAATGTAACATAGATTATGCAAATAAGGTACACAATTTTTCTGGGGTTCTGACCATAGCTGATATTGGCAGTAGAAACTTAGGTTGACCAAGAGCCAATAGTTTGTTATGATCATTATCTTCCTCCAAGTGGAAGCACAAAAAGGTATACTGAAATTTTAGAGGAATGTCTTGATATATTGTTGGTTAATACCATAAATCTGTTATTATGGACAATTTTAATATTGTTGTATCTCTACTGTGTAACCATTGCATGAGTAATTTACACACTTATGACATAGCATTGGAAATACTGTCTACTTTTTTAACTGCTAGATGTCTCCCTCCATGTCATATACCAACTAGAGTTACCAAAACTTTCCAGTATCTTATTGACAAAAATTTGTACATATATTTAAGTTAGAACATGTAAGGTCATCATAGACAGCACATTATTCATTTTATGTGGTGTGTGATCTATTTATCAGTGCTATGCCAGCTGTTACCATGCAACAGTGAAAAGTAAGAATTATGACACCATTAAATTAAAGAAATTACTGTGGAATTGTGATTCTTTACCCTTTTACAAGTCCAAAGACCAGGATGAGGCTGTAAGGTTTTTTGGAAATCTTTAATAATGCCCTTGACCAGGCATGCCATTGCCATTATATTACAAATAGAAGACTTAAACAGCCTATTAAACCTTGGATTACATCAGGTATACTCTAGTCTATAAATGTAAAGAATAAGCTGTATTGGAAAAAACTTACAAATTTGACTGAAGAAAATGAGCAAAATTTTAAGAATCATAAAAATATATTAACAAAATTAATTAGAGCATTGAAGCAGAACTTTTACAAAGAAGCATTCCTGGAGATGGAAGGGTTGCAAAGAAAGACATGAAAATTAATTAATGACTGTCTGAACTGGAGAAAATAAAATGAAATCACCAAAGAAATGACAGCAATAGATGAGACAACTGTCTTAACTGCTGGTACAAATTGCATATAGAAAAGGGATGATATCTAGGTTATTTATCATAGTGTATAGATGTAGAGGATTATATTGTGACTGAAATAAATGGTGACACATTTGGATATATTAAGAGAGGAGCCACCTGTCTGCCAATGTATGTATGCAATCAAGGTCTGATTGATGATTCATTTGATACACACAATAGTTTTGAATCATCAGATTAGAACACTAGGTGGTTGATGACTTTGAATACCATGTCATTAATATAAAGAAGAAACACTGTAGGTCCAAGAACAATTCCTTGGGGAAAGCCACTTAGGACTTTGCAAGGTTACAAGCAAGTATATTCACCATCTGTTGTGAAGAGCTGAACTGTCTGAGATCTATCAGCCAGGAAGTTCAGTACCCAATCTACTAATTCTTATTTGGTTCCTGTAGAACAAAGCCAACTGCATGGGACCTTGTCAAATGCTTTGTCTAGGCCAGAGGTTCTTAACCTTTTTTTCCCCATGGATCCCTTTTCCCTTCTTTTTATCTTGGTGGACCCCTTCATAGCTATTGGACATAAGAACAATTTTTTATTCTTCACTAATATATATTTTAAGGTTTTAATTATCAAACAAATAGCATACAATTAAGCTTTATTTTTAAATGAAAACTAATTTAATACAAATAAAATATTCTAATATAATAATAATTATTATTACTATTATTGTGATAGTAACTACAATATTACAATTTTCTTCTATTGGCAAGCAACTAAAGCTCATGGAGAGTAGAGCTCCTCAAGCTGTTTAATTCACTGCAACATTATTTATATAAACTGGATAAAAAAAGCAGTTGAAATCAAGTGTGTGATTAAAAAAAGGAAAAAGCATGTTTATTCAATGAGATTGGTTGATGCTTCTTGACAAGTTTCTTTATATTTGGTTCAATGGATGTTAATGATAGTCAAAGACCACCCCCTTTCACAATGTCAAGTCTATTGCAAGCTTTTGATAAAATTTTAGAAACATGACTAAATCCTGCTTCAACAAGATAAGATGTAGGAAAAGCAATAACGTAAAACTGCACTTTATCCCAGAGTAAAGGGTACTTTGTAGCAACATCATTTGTTTTCCATATATTGTACTTTCTGTCTTTGAATTTCGCATGCATTATTTCATCACTGTAATTTGATGAGGGGCTCTTGCAAATATAATTCTATTTTGGCAACATTAACTTTGAAAGGAATTGAAACCAAAATCTGTATATCCATTCCAAGTAGGTCACTAAACCAATTCAAAATAATGTAAATTACAGTAGAAATTGAATTCTTAAAAATAAAGAGTGTTCTGAGTTGGTTTTCTTCATGGATCCCAAAAATATCATTGTTGACCCCCAATTTGTTGTGTTTTGCTGTGGACCCCCTGGAAATATTACATGCACCCCTAGGGTCCATGTGGACCCTGGTTGAGAACCACTGGTGTAGGCCTAATGGAATCAAATCAACAGGAAGGCCTTTTTCTAGTAGTTAGGTAATCCTTTTTAAATATTTAGAGGCTGGGTTTCTACAAGTTTTCCTGTGAGAAAGCCATGTTGCTTGTTGGATACTTGATGATATAGAGACAAGGTGCTAACACTATCTTATGCCTTTTCAATATTCTTTCAAAATATGATAATCAGCCCATTTTACTTACAAATGCACTCTCTCTTGATGGTCCTACTGTAAAATTCTAGTCCAGCTACTTTTTGCTATCAATTTTTATTTATCAGTTTCTTTTTCCTCTGGTTTTAGTTCTGAAAATGTAATTCCTGTTATTTGAGCAAAATTTTAAGCTATATCAAAATTGTTTTGTCTAAATCTAGGAAATGTATTTCCATATCTTTGAAACCACATAAATTGGGATTGACCAAAGTTGTGAAATGGAAAAAAGGTCTATATTACTTCATTTATGTAGAAGATTTGTTTTGTAAGGTTTCACTTTTGAAACATAAAGATCTTAAAGTCATTAAAAGTCACTGCCCTTTAGAGAGAAAAGGAGGTGAGGTGGGTAGTTCAAAATACATTCCCAGAACATACTTTAGTCTGCAGACCCATCCCTGAAAGTTTTATTTTCTAACCCCATCCCTTTCCAAGATATTGAAAAGTAGCTAAACTAGAGCTTTACCAGTTCTACACATAACTTAGAAAAGTTAAAGAATACAGCATAGGACTTTATAGTCTCTACCAGTGGTCCTGACCTCTATTTCTTGACTCTTCAGCAAGGAGGTGCAATGGGGGGGGGGGGGGTAGGAACCAACCATCCTGTGCTTTTGTGCACCCTTCCTGTTTACTCTAGGTACCCATTCAGAGCTGGGTCAACTCTGGCTGAGTTTATAGCATTAGACCTTATTTAGCTACAAAGTACAAATTAAGATGATTGAGGTTAAAATCTTTGTTATACACATTTAGGCATTTGAGAATATATTTGGAAAGAGCATAAAAAGGCATCATAATGATTATTATACTTGGAAAGTCATCATAAATCATCACATAGTCAGTCTACCTTGCCCCAAGTCAGTAATAGAATTGTAGGTCTTATATATTTACCCACTTATTATTTATTACTACCCACTATTATTATTATTTATATATAGGCTATATATATTATTATTTACCCACTATGCAACCACTCTTCATTTGTCCTAAGCAGGCTACAGCCCTGATTAATATCCTAAATAGCCTATCTTTATTGTTTTGCTTTGGTTGATAATTAGTTTTCTTTGTTAGTGATTTCTATTCAAAGCTATTTCATATCTATTGTAGGCTATATCAGATAGCCTATTGGGTTATACACAGTGCACATTATGATACAGTGCTATAGATTCAGTTAATACTACGAAGTGGGAATTTTTTTTGGTTTAAGTAGTTGTTTTAGCTGTGTGAAAACCTATACATCCTGCATTAGCCAGGGGTTCTATGAAATTCGATCCAATGATTCAGGATAGCCTAGG
Source organism: Artemia franciscana (assembly GCF_032884065.1). NCBI lineage: Eukaryota > Metazoa > Arthropoda > Branchiopoda > Anostraca > Artemiidae > Artemia > Artemia franciscana. The sequence goes on along the minus strand of NC_088878.1, from coordinate 14,171,364 downwards.
CCTACAGTAGGCTACTAAAATAAATTCAAAATGTCACAAGAAATACTTCACTGATATGTAAAGAAACTCAAAAATGAAAGCCTTACCAAACTCAAGAAATCCTTTGTTAAATTTACAAATAATTACTCAGCAATTTATTGACAAATATGGTGGAAAATCCCAATGTTGTCATACACAACGAAGCTGATGATGGTGATTTTCTAAACCTCTTGTTATATAGATGGCGCGATTGTAGCCCGTCTCATATTCTTCTTCCTATCACGAGTCTTCTAGGATGTGCCCCGACTTTAGTAATATCATAACTAAGTGATATCATAACTTAGTATGTAGGAGGGGGTCTAGGTGCCCTCCAATTTTTTAGTCACTTAAAAAGGGCACTAGAACTTTTAATTTCCGTTAGAATGAGCCCTCTCGCAACATTCTAGGACCACTGGATCGATAAGATCACCCCTGGGAAAAAAACAAACAAATAAACAAGCACCCGTGATTGGTCTTCTGGTAAAAAATACGAAATTCCACATTTTTGTAGATAGGAGCTTGAAAATTCTACAGTAGGGTTCTCTGATACGCTGAATGTGATTGTGTGATTTTCGTTAAATGACTTTTAGGGGGTGTTTCCCCATATTTTCCAACACACTCTATATATATATATATATATATATATATATATATATATATATATATATATATATATATATATATACGAAGAACTTATCAACACTTTGCTCCTGAATATACATTAATTTAAAAATCCTGATAAACAAAAATGAACCACAAAGAAAACTGCTGTTACAAGACACGCAACGACAAGCATGACAACGAATCACGAGTGAAAATGACGTATTGAAATCTTCGATTGGGAGACAAGCGACAGTAAGGAGTTTTAAAAAAACAGCGACAGTAAGGAGTTATTTTAAAAAGTAGATTTGAGAGCAAGAGTTTAAACTTTAGCGCAAAGAGCAGGGCGTTGAGGAGGGAGCAGCCCCTTTCACATACGGAATAGTTTCTGTTCGTTTTAAGTTTTAATGTTGCTCCTTACTTTCAGTTAAAAATACTTGGTTTTTCATTTAGTACTAAGTAAGGTCAATATGTCCCCATTGATAATTCGCATCATTTTATATTAATTTCAAATCTACTTTCCAAACATGCGGCCAGAAATGGAGTACTATAGTAATAATAATTTATTTTTAACCCACTATAAACAACAAGACATAAGCAAAGTGGTGACAAAAAAAGAAAAGAGACAAAAACAACAACAATAAACTAGAATAGAAACATCGGATAAGACCATGAAATGGTAGAAACTTTGAAATAGCAGACTCAGACAAGTCCTTGTGCAACAAGACCAGTTTTACTGTTACATCTGAAGCATTCAAATTCTGCAAAACTAAAACGGTAAAAATAAAACGAAGCGGTTGCAGCAGGCCGAGTACAGTTTCACTAGTGATAAACGATTATATTTGTTCATACAAGCAATGGTTTTTGAATACCAAATCTGGAGCTCAAACTTGATGTCGGAAACTGTACGCGAGTGCAAATTATGTACTATGTACTCGACTGGAGTATATTCCCAGAGTATGAATAAGATACCACTACTTATTATAGAAAAAGTTAAAATGTAGACTCTACTCTACTATTGGCTCTACATTTTAGAGCCAATAGTCGCTATAGGAATGTTTCCCCCGACCCAAATTGTTGCAGCATGTATTAACAGCAGTTTTACTGGGTTATAAAATTTACTATTTGTTTCAAAATACAACCTTAAAAAACCAGCAAAAATTTGAAATAGTAGTTGCAACTTCAGCAACAAGAATAAAATAAAACTATCAAACATAAAAACATTCTATAATCATTTCCTAAAAACAAAGTTTTATTTTATGCTTTGGATTTTTCAATATTTTTGATAGGAAGCCAGGAGCACCCATAAAATGTTTATACTTATGTACAGTGATTCTATATTAAACTGACTTTACTACCTTTAAGGGCTAACATCAAATAAAAGACTGACAAGAATCAAACACATAAATAGCAGAAATTTATTCAAGTCAAAAAAATACTGATTGAAACAATGACAAGCTAAACCAGCTTCCACACGGAGATCATCAACTAAAGTTTCGGTCTACCCTCTCCACAGAGAGCGAGACATATACGGTCTATTAAAAAGGATAAAATGACATCAGCAGCAAGTGTCCTCACTAGAATAGAACGGAACTGAAAAAGAAAAGATAAATCAACACTTTTTGTCCAAAAAAGAAACCTCACAGGTACCGATTTGTAATGCTGACGAGCAGTGGGTAAGAGGCTGAACGGACTTCCAATAACCATAAATTCTTTTGAAAATTTTAGAGTCATAAAATAAAGTACATTTTCTGAAAGGTAGAATATTGACTGGGTCGGGGTCGTGAACATTAATATTGATAATGCTCAAATTCCAAAGTGTAATTTGAAACACGACTTAATATTTTTTATTTCAATGGGAAAGATGTATCTGTTCCCGACTTTTCTTCGTTACAGTTACAATATCAACTTTAACTTTATTTACTTTTAATCGGAGTGAGTTTGACATATAATTTATTTCTGAGCTTAGTTTTAAAGTAAACTATAACCGAAAATCCGTTTTCCCATAGATATGAGCAAATACAGAGGAGGAAGAATTTCATAGCTTCATCAAACATGCAAGGATAGTTATCATCAACTGAGAGCCAGAATTTCTATATCTCTTTACGATTAAAACTATTTTTCAGCGACGAATCTTCTGATGAATCAATGAATTCTTCACTAACCTTTGTTGACATACTAGTTGGTAAGTCGTCTTGATATGGGTTACATATCCAACTCAACGAATCAAACTTTTTCATGTCTTCCCCATAAATACTCATCAAAATTATTTTTTAACAGTGAAAAATGCCTGGAAATTTCAGACAGTGCATTCATCTTAGGCTGCACATGGTTTTCAATAATAAAAGTTTCTTGTGTTTCAAAACAATCATACTTGTCATTGTAAATGGAACTTTTCCACAGTATAAGCCTTTTCACGAGCGTTTGAAGTTTATCGTGAACTGCAAAAATGACTGATCCGTTTGAACCTTGCAAATACAAATTGAGTTCGTTTAGGGAAAAGGAGATGTATTGTGGGTACTCATTCCTTCACACATTTTACTTCTCTATGAAGGCTACAGTGTGTTCACAGAGCACATGTACTTAGTTCAAGAGCTCTCATAACCACACTGCTATTTTTCTCACACATAGCCCGCCCACCGTCACTGCATATACTGACACAGTTCCTCCAATTTATAGCTTTTTCTTATTGTGGGAAACAATTGTATTAAAAATTTTCTTAGCAGTTCCACGACTCATTGGCTTTTCAGAACAAGATGTCTTCATGCACTTCTTTAGACTCATTTAGTTGTTGAATATAATATTTACTACTCTTTTTTCTAAGACAGCAAAAAGATGGATCCCAAGATTGGAAATTTTCGTTAGATGGGTCGAAACCCAGTAAACTTTGGGATCCACTGAACTAGAGTATTAATTTCAATATGGGACTTCAGTTTCGACAACTAGCTTTAAAAAACAAGAAGCTATGTAAAAATGCCATTAACATTCATTGGCCCAAGTTCCCCAAAAGTCTTATTCCAGCCCTGCTGTCAAATATGTTCTATCAAGTAGCTTTGAGTTTTCCACTTTAAGGGTAGTTTGTCTTATCGACATTACTCCTCATTTTATCTACGTCAATAGCCTACATCAAATGCTGAAACACTACTGTAACAATACTGTAATGTACAATACTGTAAAACGCAATACTTTTTCTCTCTCAACTCATTATGACTTTGTCACTAGCATATGGGACCGAAGCCTCGCAACTGGAGAGTATAGACAAAATATATTAGAAAATACCAAAGTTGCCAACCCCACGAAAATCTGCAAAAAAAACACACTGTGATATGCCGCATTCCTGCATATAATCTTCTTCTTCTTATGCAGGAAGGTATATTACCTTCAAAGCTGGTCCTGCTACTTTAAAAATCTAAGATACTGGCTTAAAAAAAAAAAAA